>NW_015506864.1:76130-77426 GCF_001515645.1 Sinocyclocheilus grahami | reverse complement strand
AAAGCGAGGAAAAGAGGGAACGCCCCGCCCCCGCGGTGATACCGGTATTGTCACACGTCGATTAACCGGTGGGAAAATTTCCTCACCGTCACAACCCTACTCAATCTCACACTTTATTAAACAAGTCGCTTTATTAAACACTTATAGTCAGTTATTATGAAAGAGTGGTAACATTTTGATACCTAGGCCTATATGAATTTTTACTTGTCAGATTCAGTGACCCTAGCCAACTGCAATCATAAGCATTTCTAAGGAACAGTAGGAACTGTAGATCTCCAACATCATTGGGTAATTACGGGAACTAGTAATAAGAATAAAGATAAGATCTACATTTATCAGATAATCAGAATATGTTATACAAGAGCTAAAACGGAAACCATTCTTAGAAGTAGACAAACACATTAGCAGACAGCAGCATTAATGTTTCCTTTCTTTTCTATAAGCATTTAGATGCTTGTGACAATGTCTAGGTTGTTTTCTTTAGTCTTAAGACATGAAACATGTTTTACAGCACCGCTCGTCTCCTCTGACGCTGATCATTCGGCTTCAGCGTCTGATCTACTGTGTGCGCTCCCACACGAACATTTGCTGAACAGTGACCCCTGGTCACAGTTAGTTATCGCTAGGTCACCAATTTCGGCACAATTCAATTGTGGAATTCAATTCTAAAATAAAGACAGACTGTTTGAACCGGTGATTTCTTTTTTCGCTTCGGTGGATGCATTTCATAATTTGACTTGAGATTAAGCAAATACATTTGTGTGAGAATTTCTCGCATTATAAAAGTTAAACTTGCGGGAATGGTTTAAATTATGCGCAATCCCGTGCCGAAATTCAAGCCCTGAGATACAATTAGTTTTTGGTGAATTTAACAGGCATTCGTGGTCTCATGAATCTATTATTTGTTCCTGGTCATATTGTTTTGGCGGAGCACAAAGTTATGTTTAATTTTATATATTTATTTTGAACTTTACCGTAGTACAGCGCTGACTTTGTAGTAGGGCTGGACAATAATTCAATATCAATATATATCGCGATATAATTTTTTTCAATAAATATGTGATATGATTTTTAAACACATTTCCGATATACATTACCAGTGTGTGACGAGAGGGCCGGGGCCGAGAGCCGTGGGAACGGAGCGAGGCCGGTGGAGTAATTGCGAATGCCAAAACACAAAATAAAATCCAGGCCTGGTCCTCTCTCGTCTTTCCCTGTCGTCACTCCTCCTTTGTATCCTTCCGGAGCTCCTCCGTGAGACTCGAGACCGGTGAGTGGCGCAGGTGTCGCGCATTC
>NW_015506864.1:17153-66108 GCF_001515645.1 Sinocyclocheilus grahami | reverse complement strand
GTTTATCTAAGGTGATTTTGGAAGTTTTTTTAAACATTCGTTTCTTATTTAATTGGTTCCACATTGTTTGCTGATTTTTATTTTATTTAAACTGTGTCATTTATTTATTTTATTTGACATCAAGGTGTATGCCGTGCCTCCAAGCTTTCTTACTCATTTTGCTAATAAACGTCCTACGTTTCTTATTTATTTGGTTATATGTTATACATGTTTACTTAGCCTATTTCCAGTTTTGTATACCCATTTAAACTTTATGCAAGTTATTTGTTATTTTATATTAGGCATAGCCTGCCCTATAGCATGGTGTATTTGTTTTGTTATTAAAAGTTCTGTTATATATATATATATATATGCTAAAGTGAGCTTGACGTTGTATTTTGTTGTTGCATTCAATCAATTGACGCCGAACTGCCGCTAATTCAAAAGTGAAAGTAAAATGCGCACGGCGCTTTTAAGCTATTTAAAAGCGACGGAAAGCAAGGAAAAGAGCGAACTAAAAACGAACAATTGCTTTACGCCGAATTTCCGCTATTTCAAAGTGAAAGTAAAATGCGCACGCCACTTTCACAAGCTATTTAAAAGCAAAGTAAAGCGAGGAAAAGAGGGAACGCCCCGCCCCCGCGGTGATACCGGTATTGTCACACGTCGATTAACCGGTGGGAAAATTTCCTCACCGTCACAACCCTACTCAATCTCACACTTTATTAAACAAGTCGCTTTATTAAACACTTATAGTCAGTTATTATGAAAGAGTGGTAACATTTTGATACCTAGGCCTTTTTACTTTTTTACTTGTCAGATTCAGTGACCCTAGCCAACTGCAATCATAAGCATTTCTAAGGAACAGTAGGAACTGCAACATCATTACATCATTGGGTAATTACGGGAACTAGTAATAAGAATAAAGATAAGATCTACATTTATCAGATAATCAGAATATGTTATACAAGAGCTAAAACGGAAACCATTCTTAGAAGTAGACAAACACATTAGCAGACAGCAGCATTAATGTTTCCTTTCTTTTCTATAAGCATTTAGATGCTTGTGACAATGTCTAGCTTGTTTTCTTTAGTCTTAAGACATGAAACATGTTTTACAGCACCGCTCGTCTCCTCTGACGCTGATCATTCGGCTTCAGCGTCTGATCTACTGTGTGCGCTCCCACACGAACATTTGCTGAACAGTGACCCCTGGTCACAGTTAGTTATCGCTAGGTCACCAATTTCGGCACAATTCAATTGTGGAATTCAATTCTAAAATAAAGACAGACTGTTTGAACCGGTGATTTCTTTTTTCGCTTCGGTGGATGCATTTCATAATTTGACTTGAGATTAAGCAAATACATTTGTGTGAGAATTTCTCGCATTATAAAAGTTAAACTTGCGGGAATGGTTTAAATTATGCGCAATCCCGTGCCGAAATTCAAGCCCTGAGATACAATTAGTTTTTGGTGAATTTAACAGGCATTCGTGGTCTCATGAATCTATTATTTGTTCCTGGTCATATTGTTTTGGCGGAGCACAAAGTTATGTTTAATGAGGACGATATCTGCTTCGTCATGCCTAGAGCTGATCCGTGCTGGTTGCTGAGGAAATACATCAACTTTCGCACTGTGGATCGCCGGATCGGCTTCCACCGTGGACGAAGCCCGGGGTCGTCACATGTAGTTGCCGCAAGCCCGCCGGCCGCACTGTTCAAGCTCACCGGCCTTCTCTCACTCAGTTCGCCGGCCGTTCCTCACTCTAGGCCGGCGCCGCATGTAACGCTGTGTTTCGTTGTGACATTGAAACAACTTTGTTTGGCCTTCCAAAAGAGGACACGACTAGAAATCAGTGTACATTACCAGTGTGTGACGAGAGGGCCGGGGCCGAGAGCCGTGGGAATGGAGCGAGGCCGGTGGAGTAATTGCGAATGCCAAAACACAAAATAAAATCCAGGCCTGGTCCTCTCTCGTCTTTCCCTGTCGTCACTCCTCCTTTGTATCCTTCCGGAGCTCCTCCGTGAGACTCGAGACCGGTGAGTGGCGCAGGTGTCGCGCATTCGCAATTACTCCACCGGCCTCGCTCCGTTCCCACGGCTCTCGGCCCCGCCCCTCTCGTCACACAGTGTTTCCCATACACTGATTTATTTGTGGCGTTTGACTTCATTGAATAAACATGAGCACTGCACGTTTCAAAATCAAAACACGTCGCGGGTGTTTTATATGAATGTTTTATACGAACTGTGTTTCGTTGTGAAAATGAAACTACTTTGTTTGGCCTTCCAAAAGAGGACGATATCTGCTTCGTCATGCCTAGAGCTGATCCGTAACATTACGCTGAGGGCGTAACATTTGCTTTTCATGCTTGAGGTATTTGGCCAATCACAACGCACTGGATAGCTGGCCAATCAGAGCACACCTCACTTTTCAGACCGATTAGCTTTGTAAAAATCAACGCGTTTCAGAAAGGCGGGGCATAGAGGAGAAACAATAATGTACAGTATGTGGAAAATAATGTGTTTTTTTTACCTTAAACCGCATAAACGCATTTCATTACACCAAATACACAAAATTATGTTCTTTTTAGCAACATCATATGACCACTTTAATACTAAGTCAGGTGCATGGATGTAATATGGACCGATTGCCAATGAGAGGACTGTAAAGAGTGCCTGTCACTTTCTTGACGCACAGACAGGCAAAGTCAATTTGAAATGGCAAGTGTTTGGTCTAAGACGCTTACCTGATGGCAGGCAGCTTTGACAAGCAGCTCTATTTATAGCCAATGAGACACTGTACTGGGTCTCTCGCCAACAACCAAAAAAAGCTAATGCACTTTTTAGTAGTAGAGATCAACTACACTACTATATTTATCATTCATCCCATGCATGAGAGAGTGGCTGCCAGTTATTTGGAAGTACAACTGGCTTGGGGCAAGACTTCTGTCCCATGATAGCCAATTTATTTCAAGATGACTAGCTGTCCTGGAACATATATCCAAAGTGCGGCACACAGGGCTTGCTACAAAAAACAGAGAGTTATGCCGAGTTCACACTGCACGATTTTAGCCCGATTTTTCACTCGCCGACAAATGCCTGAAATCGGAGGCAAATCTGTGCTTGTTCACGCGAGTGACAATCACGCAGTGTGAATTATCAAGGACGCGATTTGAGGGAATCGGCGACATGTCACCTGCAAAATATTTGGCATGCTAAATATCTGGAGCTGCCGGCGATTCACAATCACGCTGTGTGCAATGATTTCTGACTGCAAACTACATCGGCGATGACCTACAGCCAATGAGAGACCAAGATACAGGGCAGAGGGAAGTTCGGGGAGGAGTAATAGACCAGAATGTCAGTATTCCTGAGATACAATTAGTTTTTGGTGAATTTAACAGGCATTCGTGGTCTCATGAATCTATTATTTGTTCCTGGTCATATTGTTTTGGCGGAGCACAAAGTTATGTTTAATTTTATATATTTATTTTGAACTTTACCGTAGTACAGCGCTGACTTTGTAGTAGGGCTGGACAATAATTCAATATCAATATATATCGCGATATAATTTTTTTCAATAACGGTGATATGATTTTTAAACACATTTCCGATATACATTACCAGTGTGTGACGAGAGGGCCGGGGCCGAGAGCCGTGGGAATGGAGCGAGGCCGGTGGAGTAATTGCGAATGCCAAAACACAAAATAAAATCCAGGCCTGGTCCTCTCTCGTCTTTCCCTGTCGTCACTCCTCCTTTGTATCCTTCCGGAGCTCCTCCGTGAGACTCGAGACCGGTGAGTGGCGCAGGTGTCGCGCATTCGCAATTACTCCACCGGCCTCGCTCCGTTCCCACGGCTCTCGGCCCCGCCCCTCTCGTCACACAGTGTTTCCCATACACTGATTTATTTGTGGCGTTTGACTTCATTGAATAAACATGAGCACTGCACGTTTCAAAATCAAAACACGTCGCGGGTGTTTTATATGAATGTTTTATACGAACTGTGTTTCGTTGTGAAAGTGAAACTACTTTGTTTGGCCTTCCAAAAGAGGACGATATCTGCTTCGTCATGCCTAGAGCTGATCCGTAACATTACGCTGAGGGCGTAACATTTCCGTCACATGCTTGAGGTATTTGGCCAATCACAACGCACTGGATAGCTGGCCAATCAGAGCACACCTCACTTTTCAGACCGATTAGCTTTGTAAAAATCAACGCGTTTCAGAAAGGCGGGGCATAGAGGAGAAACAATAATGTACAGTATGTGGAAAATAATGTGTTTTTTTTACCTTAAACCGCATTTCATTACACCAAATACACAAAATTATGTTCTTTTTAGCAACATCATATGACCACTTTAATACTAAGTCAGGTGCATGGATGTAATATGGACCGATTGCCAATGAGAGGACTGTAAAGAGTGCCTGTCACTTTCTTGACGCACAGACAGGCAAAGTCAATTTGAAATGGCAAGTGTTTGGTCTAAGACGCTTACCTGATGGCAGGCAGCTTTGACAAGCAGCTCTATTTATAGCCAATGAGACACTGTACTGGGTCTCTCGCCAACAACCAAAAAAAGCTAATGCACTTTTTAGTAGTAGAGATCAACTACACTACTATATTTATCATTCATCCCATGCATGAGAGAGTGGCTGCCAGTTATTTGGAAGTACAACTGGCTTGGGGCAAGACTTCTGTCCCATGATAGCCAATTTATTTCAAGATGACTAGCTGTCCTGGAACATATATCCAAAGTGCGGCACACAGGGCTTGCTACAAAAAACAGAGAGTTATGCCGAGTTCACACTGCACGATTTTAGCCCGATTTTTCACTCGCCGACAAATGCCTGAAATCGGAGGCAAATCTGTGCTTGTTCACGCGAGTGACAATCACGCAGTGTGAATTATCAAGGACGCGATTTGAGGGAATCGGCGACATGTCACCTGCAAAATATTTGGCATGCTAAATATCTGGAGCTGCCGGCGATTCACAATCACGCTGTGTGCAATGATTTCTGACTGCAAACTACATCGGCGATGACCTACAGCCAATGAGAGACCAAGATACAGGGCAGAGGGAAGTTCGGGGAGGAGTAATAGACCAGAATGTCAGTATTTTAATAGATATATGAACAATTATATCATACAGAAACAAGCACAAACATTTGCTTGATGAGCCACAACATCAGCGTAACAGTTACTGCTAAATTATTTACTTCCAACTCTCTTTGCAGAACACCCAATCCCTGTTCCCTGCATCTCCGTTTTTCTTTTTCTCCTTGTAGCTGGAAATCAGCTCACAGACAATTTGCGGGCTATATATATTTTTTAATAATTCCAGTCTCGCTTGAGAACTCCGGTCTGACGCACGCGGGTTCTCACGTTATTTCCTTATCCCTTCTCACGTGTATCTTGTTGTGAAACGTAGTTTGCAGACCAGACAGAGCTTTCGGCGATTCTTTCTATTGTGAAGTCATGCAATGTGAAACCCCCTTTCGCCGATCCATCGTGCAGTGTGAACACAGCAGCAACTGAATGCTACCCCAGATAGTCATGAAGTGTGAAAACAACGGCGATCCGACGAGTTTGAAAATCATGCAGTGTGAACTCGGCATTAGGGAGACGGTAATAAAAATAACATGCTGCCTGCTAGTTGCAACAGTAGTGAACAACTGATATTGGTTTTTTATGACCAAATGCAATACAGATTCTTTTAAAAATGTTTCACAATGTGTATGCAAAAAAATTTTTTTATTTTTTTTATCACAACAAAAAAAACATATGAATTAAGAATTTTGTATCAGTTTTTGTGTGTCTTTAATCAGATTTGTAGGCTGTTGAATTGTAAACTAATTGCTGTATCACTTAAACACTGCGCTGTTATTTAAAAAGTTGAGTAATTAATTATACAAACAAAACAAGTAACTTCGCCTGGGAATAACATTGTTGTGTTATGGCATTTATCAATAAACAAAAAATAATCAAATGAATAAATAATCAATTTACACTACAAAGAAGAAATATCGGTTGAGTTTATAAAATATTAACGTCTATCTCTAGCAACCATATGACTGGGCAGCAATATGACATTGAAATGGATCTGAAATAATTAAGTGGACTGAGGGAATTCATCCACACAAAAATTTTAAAAATGAGAAGAACCTTGTGTACTCATGAGAGGGAAAAGAAAACTAGGTCAGAAATGCCTGCGGTGATGACAAGTCAATAAGATCATCAGCAAGCTGTCAAACACTTTCACACTTTGACGCTTAACATAGACGTCAACTGGAATGCTTACAATTTTTTTTCCATTGCCACTATATTAAAAAAACGCCTCCACTAATGTCCATCATTATTTGACCTCTACCAGTTCAATCCTGTTATTTAAAAGGTTTGCTTACCCAGAAATTACAAGTCCATCATCATTTACTCATCCTCACGTTTTTCCAAACTTGTATGACTTTCTGTCTTCCTCAAAACACAAAATGAGATGTTAGGGAAGATGACAGCATCAGTGAGTCACCATTCACTTTCTTTGTGTTGGGAAAAGCATGAACTCAAAGTGATTGGTGACTAAGGTTATCATCCTGCCTAACATCTCTTTTTGTGTTTTTAGGAAGACATGTGGGTGAGTAAAGGATGACAGAATGCTTCATTTGGTGAACTGTTCCTTTAATTCGAAGCTGATTTGCTTACAACCCAAACAAAAACAGCATCTTCTACTGTCGTGAATCTCGGACAGAACTCTTTACGGGCATGAAAACTTGGAAAAATACAAAACAAGCATGAAACCTCCAAACAAAAGCCCCATCAGTGGACACACTCACCTCTCAGAGACTGACACAAACAAGTCTGAAAGTGACTAATACACAGGGATTAGACCATGTACTTTCTTTCTTCAGGTTCATAACGTTCTTCAGAAGCTTTTAGACGCGTCTATGATAATATACCGATCTGTTAAATCGTTTAAAATCAAATTCCCGTTAAAAAAAAGCTGAAAAACAAAAGACGATCCGTTCCAGGCAGCGTAGTAACGGGAGCTAGTCAGCTAGCAATACTGACACAAACAACTTCATTAGCGCAGAAATACAGTCAGAAACATCCTAAAATATACTCCAACGTCTACATGGAGGTGTCGGGTTTTTGCTCACCTGTCTGCGTAAGCGGCGAGGGCGATGACCTACAGCCAATGAGAGACCAAGATACAGGGCAGAGGGAAGTTCGGGGAGGAGTAATAGACCAGAATGTCAGTATTTTAATAGATATATGAACAATTATATCATACAGAAACAAGCACAAACATTTGCTTGATGAGCCACAACATCAGCGTAACAGTTACTGCTAAATTATTTACTTCCAACTCTCTTTGCAGAACACCCAATCCCTGTTCCCTGCATCTCCGTTTTTCTTTTTCTCCTTGTAGCTGGAAATCAGCTCACAGACAATTTGCGGGCTATATATATTTTTTAATAATTCCAGTCTCGCTTGAGAACTCCGGTCTGACGCACGCGGGTTCTCACGTTATTTCCTTATCCCTTCTCACGTGTATCTTGTTGTGAAACGTAGTTTGCAGACCAGACAGAGCTTTCGGCGATTCTTTCTATTGTGAAGTCATGCAATGTGAAACCCCCTTTCGCCGATCCATCGTGCAGTGTGAACACAGCAGCAACTGAATGCTACCCCAGATAGTCATGAAGTGTGAAAACAACGGCGATCCGACGAGTTTGAAAATCATGCAGTGTGAACTCGGCATTAGGGAGACGGTAATAAAAATAACATGCTGCCTGCTAGTTGCAACAGTAGTGAACAACTGATATTGTTTTTTTATGACCAAATGCAATACAGATTCTTTTAAAAATGTTTCATAATGTGTATGCAAAAAAAATTTTTTTTTTTTTTATCACAACAAAAAAAACATATGAATTAAGAATTTTGTATCAGTTTTTGTGTGTCTTTAATCAGATTTGTAGGCTGTTGAATTGTAAACTAATTGCTGTATCACTTAAACACTGCGCTGTTATTTAAAAAGTTGAGTAATTAATTATACAAACAAAACAAGTAACTTCGCCTGGGAATAACATTGTTGTGTTATGGCATTTATCAATAAACAAAAAATAATCAAATGAATAAATAATCAATTTACACTACAAAGAAGAAATATCGGTTGAGTTTATAAAATATTAACGTCTATCTCTAGCAACCATATGACTGGGCAGCAATATGACATTGAAATGGATCTGAAATAATTAAGTGGACTGAGGGAATTCATCCACACAAAAATTTTAAAAATGAGAAGAACCTTGTGTACTCATGAGAGGGAAAAGAAAACTAGGTCAGAAATGCCTGCGGTGATGACAAGTCAATAAGATCATCAGCAAGCTGTCAAACACTTTCACACTTTGACGCTTAACATAGACGTCAACTGGAATGCTTACAATTTTTTTCCCATAGCCACTATATTAAAAAAACGCCTCCACTAATGTCCATCATTATTTGACCTCTACCAGTTCAATCCTGTTATTTAAAAGGTTTGCTTACCCAGAAATTACAAGTCCATCATCATTTACTCATCCTCACGTTTTTCCAAACTTGTATGACTTTCTGTCTTCCTCAAAACACAAAATGAGATGTTAGGGAAGATGACAGCATCAGTGAGTCACCATTCACTTTCTTTGTGTTGGGAAAAGCATGAACTCAAAGTGATTGGTGACTAAGGTTATCATCCTGCCTAACATCTCTTTTTGTGTTTTTAGGAAGACATGTGGGTGAGTAAAGGATGACAGAATGCTTCATTTGGTGAACTGTTCCTTTAATTCGAAGCTGATTTGCTTACAACCCAAACAAAAACAGCATCTTCTACTGTCGTGAATCTCGGACAGAACTCTTTACGGGCATGAAAACTTGGAAAAATACAAAACAAGCATGAAACCTCCAAACAAAAGCCCCATCAGTGGACACACTCACCTCTCAGAGACTGACACAAACAAGTCTGAAAGTGACTAATACACAGGGATTAGACCATGTACTTTCTTTCTTCAGGTTCATAACGTTCTTCAGAAGCTTTTAGACGCGTCTATGATAATATACCGATCTGTTAAATCGTTTAAAATCAAATTCCCGTTAAAAAAAAAGCTGAAAAACAAAAGACGATCCGTTCCAGGCAGCGTAGTAACGGGAGCTAGTCAGCTAGCAATACTGACACAAACAACTTCATTAGCGCAGAAATACAGTCAGAAACATCCTAAAATATACTCCAACGTCTACATGGAGGTGTCGGGTTTTTGCTCACCTGTCTGCGTAAGCGGCGAGCGGTTGTCCTTCAAGCGTGTGCTTTTGTTGGAGTGGGCGCTGCGGATCCAGTGGACTGACTGGCTGACTCGACCAGGCTGGATTTTCTGGATATCGCTGCGTTTCAATGTGACGCCCCTCGCGTGAGGGCAGAGTGGCCAATCAGAATGCGCGGGTAGGTCACGTGACCAAGTTTCACGCTGACTGGTTTGACGGGATTTGTAGTCCGCGGGTGACTTGCTTGTTTGTGGGTTTCATGTTTTCTTTCATGTTTTTTTTTTCCCACCATCACTGTATATTTATATATAAAATGTTATTTTATGTTTAAATATTACCTATTTTAATAATAACAACTTCATTTATTCGTTTAGAAAAAATATTAGTCAACCATTAGGATATTGTCATATAAAGACGTAACCAAATATTGGTAAGATTGAGAGGGAGACAAATTTAGACAAAGTTTACAAATCTATCTTTAAACAACCCATGTCGATTGACTGCTATTGTGAATATTGAGGAAGACTCTTGAGTCCCCCAATGTCTATAATATTAACAACCCTGCTGTCATGGGCCTGTGATGAACTGAAGGCTATGATTTTGTGCAATCGATTACACAGATTCAAATATTTGCATCACAGAAAGTGGGGATATGCAATGACATCCCTGCCTATCAACTATTCAGATATGATATCAGTGCTAACAGTAATGCAATCTTGGAAAGTAGCCTGCTTGATTTACTAATGATGTAATCGATGACAAAGGTTATAGAGAAAATGTACTATGATCTTTATTGAGAAATTATACCTAGGCTTTGACCATTATCACTAATCAAGACTTAAGTCTGTATGTAGGTGAGAATATAGGTTACTACAGTACACCACATACACTTTTTTATGACGACAATCAAAGTGTGATTTAATGATGTCACAGTTTTAGGATTTAAAAATATTAAATATGGACACAGAAATATGCGTAAGAATTCAAGAAAATTTCTGCATTATTTCTAAGTCACACTTTTCAGTAACTCTAAAATTCAGATTTATTCAGTAACAGTTCGACTGAATATAATTTGTAATATGAAATATGTATTAAAGCAGAAAAATAAATAAATGCAGAAAAATGCTAAATGTAAGCGCTAGTTTCAATAGTGGTCTCGGGCTGTATGTGGTTATATGTTTCCTGTGGTGTTTTGGCCTCTATAAGCTTTCTAGAGAATTTCCCGTTTAAACCAGCTCAGGTCATGGTTTATCATTTGAACATACAAACCCAATGAGAAACTAAATAAGTGGAACATAAGCCTCTGTGTTCCGGCCCAACATTAAATGAAGCTGATAACCATCTAAATGAAAAAAAAAGCACTCACCTATTTGCAAAACAGATGTTAGAGGAGGGCATACAGACAGATCTGCACCTGTCAATACTTTCTGTGCCTGGTATTGAGCCAGTCACTGGAAACTCTCCCAACCTGCATGCGGTTCACAAAGTACATGCAGTTCGTGCCAGTGTCTACTAATTGCATAACAAAACCAGTGAGCTGATCTACTAATAATGTGGTGGAACTGCAGACAAACGGCAGTATCGAAACTAGTCCGGACCAGTGAAAAAGAAGGTGTGAACCAAGGAACTGTCATTTAAATTGAGATGTTGGTGTTTGGTTAGGTTTAAAGAAAAGCAAGTGCCGCTCCCCACCCTGCGACTTCTCCAGAAATCACGACTTGAGCAACACAGACCTTTCAGGTTAGATGCCATATTGAAAACGAGTCACTGATGGATAGACTTAAGAGTCTTTAGAAAAGGCACACACTGTATAAGGGTCCCCTAGATCACATAATATTCACAACTCAGAACTTTTAAAACTGACGTTTCATCAGCTAAATAATCGGTATGTTGTTAAATGGCAGTACACTCTTAAAAATAAAGGTGCTTCAAAAGGTTCTTCAAGCAATGCCATAGAAGAACCATTTTTGGTTCCACAAAGAACCATTCAGTCAATGGTTCTTTAAAGAACCATCTCTTTTTTACCTTTTTGTAATCTGAAGAACCTTCTTTTCGCCCCAAAGAACCTTTTGTCAAACAGAAAGGTTCTTCAGATGTCAAAGGTTCTTTGTGGAACCATTTAGAAAAAAGGTTCTTCTATGGCATCGTGAAGCACCTTTATTTTTAAGAGTGTACAATCCATTAAACACATGCACTTCTATCCTTCACAGCCTAATTTTTATTCCTGTCAAAAATTAAATATGGCTCTACCCTAACTAACTAATCACATGATCACTGCCTGTATGAAAAATATTGAGTGTAAGTGTAAAGGTTACATTATATTTAGTTTACAACACACATAAAATGCATGATACCAAAAATGCTTGACCATATCAGCAGAATAGATCATATGAGCAGCATTTTAATGACTTAAGCACATATAACTTTATGCAATCTATAACCCTGGTCATAAATGTGATGAAGTCATTCCACAAATCAAACAGAACAAACACAGAGAGTTAAACAGAAGTAAAGCAGCAGAGCAGGTGATAATAATCACTATTCATATTTTTAATATTACTGGTTTGAATGAGGGGGAATACACACAACAAGCATATGATCACAGGGCAGCAAACAAACTGTGGAGTGACATGTCAAAGAGATCGTAAGTGTTAATGGCATATATGACTGACTGACTTTTATTTACAAGTGTAGTTTTCCTCCAAAACACTCATGAATGAACAAAAGATCTTATTGTCTTGTTCTGTGGCCTGACAGTGGGAGAGCTCGGCTATGATCGCCCGATCCATCCAGTAGCCAGTAATATCTTCTCTGCTAGCACATAAATCCCCCCAAAAAAGCTTCTTTATCAAAAAATAATAATCAGAACAATACATATGATGTATAAAATAAGAAGCAATTAATAAAATATAATCTGAACCACTAGTATTTGGTTACAATAATAGTTTTTGCAGTCCTTATCATGTAGCCTTGATTTTTTTTTTCATATTTTCATTTACCATACAAGACACACATTCATTACTGTGAGGCTTTGAACCGTTTCATCCAACAATGACAAAGACAGTGACAGAAAAAAAACAATATTCTCTGCTCCAGATTAGATGTAATTCCAAGATATGATGTAAGGAAGCCCCTGAAATGCATCAAAGGTTCATAACAGACTTTTGAAAGCCTATATGAAGGATACAAATTGAATGATTTTGGAAGAATAAAGGGAGTTTTGTGCGTGTCGCTCCAATTCAGGTAAAAGCGTTCCTGGTTTCATCTTTCACACGTCTCTCCAGGTTTCTTAGCAGAAATGCTTGTGTGACGGGTAACAGGCAGCATTCTGTTCTTGTCATAGGATCTTTATGACATCATGGAACACAAATTAATCCGATAATTCCACATTTCTCTGACTCAAGGTTCTTAAGAGCTCTGATATCGGCAAGGTGGTGTGTGTTTGTGGAGGTGAATCAGCGGCGGGCCAAGGGTCTGGAAAAGGTGATGGGCGACGAGCCGTTGTTCTCCGTCCTCTTTCTGCATCTCTACCATTTCTAGAGTCTCTAAAGAGTTTAGGCTCTTCTTTTTAGAACAAGCAAACAGTTCGTGCCTCTCTGAATTCAAACATCGAGAGAACAACAGCTTGAGCCAAGAAACATCACACCGGTGCCTCCTTTTCATCAATGACGTCCAACTTTTGATTCTTGAGTCAGAAAAGGTCATTAAATTACTATCAACGGCACACGTACACTTATTTATATACTTTAATTTGTTGCTATTTAATATATCATTTTACATTTAATTATCTCTAAGTTCCCCCTCTGGGTCCGTTAAGGGTCCCGTTCCTCTCCTGCTAATTGCTCAGTGCCTCTCCAGGGCATCTGTCCCGTCCCGTCCCTAGGCTGCTACTTGCACACGAACTGGTCTACGAGCGACGTGCAGCGCTTGCACTTGACGTAGCAGCACCAGTGGAACTTGCAGTGGCAGCGCTCGTGTTTGTAGGTCTTGAACTGGTCGTAACCGCGACCGCAGCACATGAGCTCGCAGCCATCCATGCCCTCCGAGGTCTTGTTGCACAGGCGGTCCTGGGTGCCCAGAGAGCCGGTGGTCTCGTTACGCAGGCAGTAGTCCGGGCTGGGGTCGATGTAGACCAGGTCCTCGCTCGTCGGGGGGTTAAAGCGGTTGTTAACCAGCTCCAGCTTGCCTCGTCGGCTGATGCGCATGGCGGCGGCGCTGTCGTACTTCTCTTTCAGGAACTCTCCCACACGGCGGAAGTCGGCCAGCTGGAGCCAACAGGTTTTCAGGCTGCACGAGCCGGAGACTCCGTGACACTTGCATGCGACGTTGGCCAGATTGTACACTGCCTGTGAGTGGAGAAAGAATTAGAAGTGTTGTGAGAATATTTCAAGACAATGTTACTTATAATTATAGAAGTATAAAAAATGAGTTAAAAAAAAATGAGTTTTTCCAGCTTGAATACCAAAAATTTCCATTCTTACTTTCCACTGGTGACATCTAATATTGTTTTAGTTATACAAATAAGCACTAAAGAAATATTGCCTGAATCATGCCTTTTATCATGTCAACTTTTCAACTGGTAAAATTATTCAACTGGCTAATATTATCTAAACTCTAAGAACGATAGTTTGCAAGTATCAGCAGGAAAAGAAAAGGGCTGAAAATGATCAACTAATCAATAATATTTTGCCACGTATACCATAATTTTTCACCAAAAAGTGTTCAAGTGTATGAATTTATGTCTGTCTTGCAGTTTCCTGTATAATTATAAAAACAAATAAAAATAATTTCCAGCTATTATTGTAACTTTTCTTTGCAAAGAAAACTTTGAAAAAGATGAAAATATGGTAAAGATGTGTGAAATATGAAAAGATTATAATAAATACTATTTTTGTAAACATTTAAAAATAAATATTAAATAATAAAAGTATAAATGTAAACATATTTAAAATTAGAAATTTAAATGAATATTAAGTCGATCTGTCAAAAAATATATATATATTTTGAACTTTTTTTGAAAATGTTATTTTCATTTGATTTATTTTAATAAAATAAACAATAAATCTAAAATTACTATTTAAAAATCTAAATATGAAATCAATAAAATTATATACAATAATGAATATAATACTAATACAAATAAATATAAATATATAATAATTAAAAATTATGTATATGTTTGTGTTGGGGACAATAAAACTGACAAGTGCTTCTAACGTGATTTATGGAGTTGCATTATTACTTTTTTATATGTGGCCCTGGACTACAAAACCAGTCATAAGTAGCACAGATATATTTGCAGCAATAGCCAACAATACACTGTATGGGTCAAAATGATAGATCTTTCTTTAATGCCAAAAATCAGTAGGGCATTAAGTAAAGATCATGTTCCATGAAGATATTATGTAAATTTCCTACCATAAATATATCAAAACTTCATTTTTGATTACTAATATGCATTGCTAATGACTTAATTTGGACGATTTTCTCAATTTTTAGATTTTTTTTGCACCCTCAGATTCCAGATTTTCACATAGTTGTATCTCGGCAAGATATTGTCCTATCCTAACAAACAATACATCAATGGAACGCTTATTTATTTAGCTTTCATGTGATGTATAAATCTCAATTTACAAAAATTGACCCTTATGACTGGTTTTGTGGCCCAGGGTCACAGAAAGGAAGCAACCATCTAGAATATCCTAGCAACCATATATCTTTACTGCTATTCTTAGCAACCACAATTTATTTACTTATTTATTTTATTGAATGAATTAATTTTCTTTAGGGAATACAACAATAGTACCATCAAACAGCTGCAAAACAAACGTTGATGAACAACGGCGCCCTCAAGAGGCCAAATGTGTTCAGTGCACCATTTACAAAAATTGACCCTTATGACTGGTTTTGTGGCCCAGGGTCACAGAAAGGAAGCAACCATCTAGAATATCCTAGCAACCATATATCTTTACTGCTATTCTTAGCAACCACAATTTATTTACTTATTTATTTTATTGAATGAATTAATTTTCTTTAGGGAATACAACAATAGTACCATCAACAGCTGCAAAACAAACGTTGATGAACAACGGCGCCCTCAAGAGGCCAAATGTGTTCAGTGCACTAGTCCGTTTGAACCTGGCGGGGCCTCCAGAGGCCTTTGAGTTTACGGTCCCTTTACAAACAGAGAGCCGCAGTGAGAGCGTTTGGAGAACAATGGGATGAATAGTCATTCAGTTCTAGAACACACAGAGAGTCCCGAGACCACTGACAGCAGACTTCCTGCTGATTAAATTCAATGAAACCCTCAGCTGAATCAATAAAGAAGAGCTGGACATATTGTCATACTAAACTAACGGCTGTTCTTCCCTTTCCTTTTGAATTATTTAACATGTAACATTAATAGACTATTACTTTTCATTAACCACCCACAACGGGCCGTACCAAGTGCGTCGCGTCTCACCAACAAACACAAAAACAAGCTAATGAGTACAACGCCTGGTCTCAATCAAGGTTGGGTGGCCAGCTTGGGTATTTCCCGCCCTGGTTTGTGATGTGTCTTGTTTGCTGTGTCTTTTGTGTCTGTTTAGTGTCCTGAACGAGGGAACATTAAAGGCATTTCTCTCTCTGTTTCTCTGTCATTTAAGCGCAGGCAGTGCTCCTCCCTTTAACACCTCACGTGAGAACATTTAACGGTCGTCTTTGAGGATGTGCTGCCACGGCTCTTCAACCCCCCTCCGGTGGCAGCTGTTTAGGCCCCCTCCATTTTACCTGCTCGCACACAGACATTAAGGGGAGTTCCAACACCTTTCAAGTCTCTGTCATCACCAGCCCT
Source organism: Sinocyclocheilus grahami (assembly GCF_001515645.1). Lineage (NCBI taxonomy): Eukaryota > Metazoa > Chordata > Actinopteri > Cypriniformes > Cyprinidae > Sinocyclocheilus > Sinocyclocheilus grahami. The sequence goes on along the minus strand of NW_015506864.1, from coordinate 50,011 downwards.
ACCTGAATACCTGTCTGCAATCCAGAAACAACACGCACACACACACTTTCCCACACACATCACGCAAGCCATTCTGGGCTATTTACAGTCTTGCGTGTCAAGCGGCAGTTCTGCTACCTCATCCAAATGATCTCACACAAAAGGGTTTTTGAGCATTTCTATGCAACATGTGCGCCCAACTGAAACTGTGTTCACATAAAGGCAGCCGTTTCACTCTTTTATTCATCCTCACTTTCATCTATCTCCTTTTCGCGCCCCTCCTTTTCTCTCTTTTTTCTCTTTTTGGCCCAAGTGACCAAGGTGTGATGGATAGACAGGCTCATCGGTGCGTGGAAGGGACACGCATGCGGTGCTGCGCACAATGGAGCACGCTCAGATGGGGTCAGGGTCGGCTCCTGGGCGGGGTTAGGGCGGAGACAGCAAACAACCATCCCTGGAGGTGTAGAGATAAGAGACACGGGACGGGAAAGAGAATCTAAAGTAAACAAATACAAGTCTCTCTGAGCTATGCTAAGAAAATGTAGCTGTTTTCAAGGCCCCAACTATGTATCTGTAGTAATGAGACACTTTAGAAGATCTATCTATATTTATATATATATTTTTTTTATGTAAGGTTAATTCAGCTACACATTGGGGTCTAAATCTGGCAAAACAATACCTTGAGGACATCATCAGAGGTCAAAATTATTATTTAAGCAAATCCTTTTTTTAAAACCTAAAAGCATTCAAAAATTGCAAGTAAATCTGTTTCATTTTTAGGTACAATGTAAAAAAAAATTAATTAAGATGAATTTTTCTCCCTTTTTATATTACATTCTTCATTTTATTTTTTTATTCTGTTTTCCAATCTAGAAAATATACGAAATACAAAAATATATATATCCCAAATGAGGAAGTTATACATACGCAATTTCTGAACAAATCAGAGGGGGGATGTTTTGGGGGGGGGGGGGGGAAAAAAAAAAAAGGTTTTCCTTTTTTTTTTTTTTTTTCCTTGAAAATGTATTACAAATCACTGTGAAGATATAAATATATAGGTTAATTTTGGCAGCTGTTACAGAAACATTTTACAATAAATATTCTGATTTGACCTTGAGATCAGACAGATTAAATATTTGACCACTATTAATGATAATACTTGGTTACAGTGACACTAACAGTACTTATTTTTGCCCGGAATTATAAATCAATCGGGATTTGATGATATTTTGAACAGAATAACGTGACACAAACCTGTACATATTCAATCGCGTTTGCTTCCATTTATTTCTGATCAGTGCTTCGCTACACAACATACAAACTTTTACTCCAAAAGTGCGCACATTATGTATTCACATGTTTACCTCATATTTCTTTAAATAGAATATAATCATAATTTCTTAATGACTCTCAGAAAGATGATTCTCTGTCGATTCATCAGTCAATATTGCGTGATCATAATTCCCACATTACGGTGATGGTAAACTTCTTACATATTATTAAACATTTTATTTTATTTTAGCCAAGGAAACTAAAAAGCTAGGAAACAATTTTCAATTGCTAGTAAATTTCACAAATAATTACAGCAAGTAACAAAGAATTCAACAAGATTTTTTTAAATAGAAAGACTGAAATACTATTTTCTATTATTATTTTCTTGTAAAACATACTCTAATTGTTATATATTATTCATAATATGTAGCTGGTGTTTGATGTTGCTAGTTTTATAAGATCATAAGAAGCATGATTCAATCACTTTTGACTAGCTGCGTAACTAAAAAAAAAAAGAAGAGAAGTATATGGTTGGTCCTCATTTAGATAGCAAAGTAAACATGCGTGTCTGTGAATACAAAAGCATGCAAACATTAGTAATGCAGATAAATTCACTGAATGAGTGAGACCGAAAGCCTTACCAGTATATTAAAATGTGTTACGCCTACATGTGTGTGTGTGAGTGCGTAATAAAGTGCTTTAGATTAAGGTGTGTGTGTGTTAGTCCCCGCTGCAGTTGATTTAGAATGAAAGACACACAGAAGCAGGCGATCTTTATAAAGGGTGTAGGCCTCCTCCTCTCTGTACAGTCTGGGTCACAAGCCTTTGTGACCCACAGGGCCGGAACCACACGCACCATCTTTCACTACACCCTTACATCCCCCCGCCCGTCCCGACTCCACACCGAGGGGCATCCGATACGCTTCTGTCGCCTCCACAAAAGCCCACCAAGACTAAGCCTTTCCAAGCAAGAACAGGCCCCGCAGAAAGGGAACGCCAGGGAGGCGGGAGTCTCGGAGGTCACACCACACCCTCTCATCCACCTCCACCAAAAAAGCAGGTGCCAATAACTCAAAAAAGAACAAAAAGGATTCAATTGAGATATAATCTCGCCCTCGTGCACGTACAGAACCCATCCAGACCTTGACCTCCTCAGGAGAAGAGCCAGGGGATCTCAGATGTGCCATAAATCCAGAAAAGAGGCCCTCTCTTCTGTAAACACCTTAAATACACTCATCTTCTCTAAGACAAACATACGCGGCGGAGCTCTGTGCACGGCAAGCACCCACATCGGCAGGCAAATGGACTTTTTATGAGGCAGCTTCGTTTTAAAAGCACTCAAATAACTGAGGGGAAAGAGGATGGGATCGGGGTGTGGTATGACAAAGCGTGGGACTCGCAAAGGGATGGAGGAACGCATTCCAGCTTGATGGCGTGTTTTGGCAGGATGTGGTGACATTCTGCAGTGCGTTCTCCGAGAGGGTTTTATGCCCACCTGAACGTGGCAGGGGGGGCCACAGTTTGTTGGAGCCAGACACACACACACACTCACATACTTGGAAACGCTCCAATAATTCCTCCACTGAATAGCTGTTCTATAAAACAGCGAGAAGTCGTTCAACAAGAAAATGTGCAGTGTCAGAGCATTCCTGACTAAACATTTACCACACATCACCTTATAAAAAAAAAACACAAAAAACTATTTGTTCTGGCATTGACTACTCCATTAAATTAATCAAAGGAAGATTAGATCTGAGCTACATGCTGATTGAGAGAAACATGGGACGCTTCATCCCTGGTGGCGCTTTGACTTCCTGACCCCCAGCAGACTCCAAGGGCGCTAGCCTTTGCATGGGCGCCATTTGGTCATTTCCATTAAATTAGCTCTCTCACTAGCCTGTAATCTAAATGCAGAGATGCCACAGACTACAGTTATTTTTATATAAACCCAAAGTTAAAGTCTTGATGACTGACTAATCATCCAACAACCGACTAATCAGGTAAACAAGCTTTTTTCCAGATGTGTGCATGCTGCTAGACAGCCATTTTAATTTTACAACAGATGTTTTTTTCCACAGCAACTTTTATCAGTTAATGCATTCCCTGAGAAACAAACCCACAACCTTGATGTTGCAAGTGCCATGCACTAGCTATAGGAGTTCTGTGTTTTGAAATTCATCCACTTTAAAGCACACGTCTTTGGCCACTGCATCCTTTTTCTCACTGTTTTTAAGTGTCCTTTCACAAGGATTATGTTTTTAGGTATATTCCATTCTGTCTTATTATAAAGAGTGCACACATCCAATCAGGTGAGTCCAAACTAGCATAACGGTGTGGTCACATTACCAAAATGTTGCAGGCCAAAAAGTTCTTGTCTGTTATCAAAAGTGTTGCAACGTATGAAACACCGCTCAGTCACTTAACCAAGCAGCATTATGTTAGAAATTTAAGAGAACTTGAAAACATCGAGAAATATGCATGAGGAAAACTCCCAATCGTGTGGATTCCTATTAAACCAACTGGTTTTTGTCTGCAAAAACTCACCAAACAACAGCAAATGTGATGGCATCTTAACTAAAAATGGACTTTGAACTGACTAGTTGTTCAGGCAACTCACTGACTAGTCAATTAAAAAAAATGTATGTTATTGCACATCCCTAAATATTAAATATAACTACTATAGACCACACACTAACCCCACCCCTTAAAAATTATGAATCATTTTACCTTTGAGAACATCTGATTTTGTCAGACATAACTAACTTCTAAAGACAATTGTGGTCCCAGAGTATAGCGAAGTAAACACATTCACTCAACAACAGAGGGAGAATGAAGTAACTGTGTTTGTTATTGTGTTTGTGGTGATCTGCATGAGACATTAGGGCTGCCTTTGGTTTATTCACAAACATATCTAAAGCTGTGTTTATCCGTTCAAGTGTACATCTGGGCTCTTATTTCTCAATATCATAATAGAGGTTGCAACAGTTGTGAATCATAAAGAAACACACCGTAACCAAACCAGTGCACTGTAGACTCTTGCACAAAATGAAATTAGGTGGATCATGGTGGACTTAACGCCCACAGAATGGGTCAAGATACTGTGGAGACGCTTGTTATTATCCAATAATTTCCATCTATCAATAGATCATTAACTGATGTGTGTGTTCATTTCCTCACCATTCTCCCGGCTTCATTGTTCTGTACGTTCATAAGCGTGCGTGCATGTTCGACAGATCCACGTGGGTAGTTTTTCTCACGCTCGCGGGCGTCCACAAACTCCCGAGCGAAACGGTAGCCGTAGTTGACGTTGTCACCGCAGCCGCCCCATAGCCAGTCTCTCGGGAGGTCTTTGGGACGAGCCGCTCGGCTGCAGCCACAGGTGGAAAGCTCACCCTCACGGCACGCCCGACTCACCGCATTCACGACACCCGCTGCGCTGATGGCGTAAGTAAAAGCTGTTTCTCTGCTGCCTGCAGAAGACACACACACACACACACATAATTAGGACACAGACGACATTCCACCGGCTGCAAATCACTTTGTTAAATCATCCACAACTCTTCAGTACACTATTTTTCTTGATTATTCACTTAGGAAGTAAGGCAAAGAGTACAACAACTCATTTCCAGAACCCCACAGATGGTAACAATCTTTCTTGTAAGCCCTGCAGTGAGAGATAAGATTATCAGAAACGTGTGCATGTACATAGACAGCACTGATTCACTGTTCCATTGTTATATATATCTCAATGGATATATATTGAAACGCAAGCGAAAAGGCACAGGTTTTCCAGTGTTGGTACACTTGATATGAGGCATACGATAACCCGCAAAGCTTTCCTGCCAAAAAGGTGCTAGGTTTATAAAATTTGTGCTCTTTTTTGCATCTGTTGTGCATGTGTTACCTGATTTTTTCCCCATCTAATAAGCCATCTGGAATGCAGATTTCACATACCTCAACAGCACAGGCAATACAGTTAATAGCGTTTAACGTTTAAAAGCTGTTTAAACATGTTAAAAAGTGCTGGTACAACCATATTTAGAGATAAGCATTTTGTATCAATGCTCAGCGACACAGTAATTATGAGAGGAAATTTGTCAAACAAAATGCTTTTTAAACTCCAGGCCTTGAGAATTCCTTTTTAATGATTCGGCCTTCCTCAATGCCTTAATGAAAGTGAACTTGCCCCTGACCAGACGGACCACAAGAAACTGTTTTGTGTATTAAAAAAGAACAAAAATGTATGACAGGAGCAAAAGGCTTACAATGTTAATGTTTCATCCCAAGCTTGTCAATTTGACATTAATTTACTTGATTTTATGGTTTTTCAGCTCTACTTTCAGTATGTCAAAATATAGATCAAACTACTTGGCCTACTGTAGAGTAAATTTTGGATGGATAGATAGATAGACACATTTGAAACTGATAAAGAGGAAAGTATTGGACTTTTAGATTATTTTTAGGGCTACATTTTAGAGCAACGTTTAGATAGATAGATAGATAGATAGATAGATAGATAGATAGATAGATAGATAGATAGATAGATAGATAGAACACACTATACAGAAAGAGGAAAGTATTTTAAAATTGTATCAAAATTCGTTGCCGGTTTCACAGTATTAAACACACAAAGCGGCGCGTGTAAACGGGTGTGTACCTGCATTCCAGAGATGCGACTATTGAATTCGGAGGGCCACTTTTATTGGCCTTTGGTGCCCAGACTTCAAATAGAGTCCCGGATATCCCGACTCTGTGTCATCGTGTCATTGCATTTCAAAAGCGACGCTGGACAATGGCCCGACTAACACCTCAATATAAACCTCGCGATTGACTGCAAATAAGTCCCGTGCTATTTGGGGGTCATGTCGCGTCTTACACCTTGTTTCACTGATGAGCGGAACTAACACTCAATTGCGGCAACGAGCGCTGTCGTCTGTGAGAGATTAACACGCAAACGAGCATGCATTCGATTCAAGTAGCCTACACACTGCTGCAGTGTTTACAGTCTACATGAAGGATTGACACAATCTGGAGAAACTTTATTCATTTATATATGCTGTATAAAAGATCTGCACGAATGCAAACATGCATGCATAAACTAATATAGACCATCCATTATTTTTAAATAACAAACAATGTTTTATGAAAATCACCAAACTGATGTCAAGAGCGCAGCGCGTAAAGTCTCACGGGGAGCAGTTCAATGCATGCTGAGCGCGCAACATTTACACTTTACATGTAGGCTGGCTACATACAACTAAACAAAACTATACCTTTACCAAAAACGTTTATTAAAGCATGCGCTTCTATGCGTTATTTGTTTTTTAATGCGTTTTTAAAATTGCCCAGTTGCTCAATAAAAAGTTGGCGAACAAAGTACCATAATTTCATATATTTTTAGATACAGTCTCTCAATTTAAAATAGTCTCTATAAAACTTGACCACTTTTGTTTACATGCATTGTGAATGCCTTAATGAAAGTGAACTTGCCCCTGACCAGACGGACCACAAGAAACTGTTTTGTGTATTAAAAAAGAACAAAAATGTATGACAGGAGCAAAAGGCTTACAATGTTAATGTTTCATCCCAAGCTTGTCAATTTGACATTAATTTACTTGATTTTATGGTTTTTCAGCTCTACTTTCAGTATGTCAAAATATAGATCAAACTACTTGGCCTACTGTAGAGTAAATTTTGGATGGATAGATAGATAGACACATTTGAAACTGATAAAGAGGAAAGTATTGGACTTTTAGATTATTTTTAGGGCTACATTTTAGAGCAACGTTTAGATAGATAGATAGATAGATAGATAGATAGATAGATAGATAGAACACACTATACAGAAAGAGGAAAGTATTTTAAAATTGTATCAAAATTCGTTGCCGGTTTCACAGTATTAAACACACAAAGCGGCGCGTGTAAACGGGTGTGTACCTGCATTCCAGAGATGCGACTATTGAATTCGGAGGGCCACTTTTATTGGCCTTTGGTGCCCAGACTTCAAATAGAGTCCCGGATATCCCGACTCTGTGTCATCGTGTCATTGCATTTCAAAAGCGACGCTGGACAATGGCCCGACTAACACCTCAATATAAACCTCGCGATTGACTGCAAATAAGTCCCGTGCTATTTGGGGGTCATGTCGCGTCTTACACCTTGTTTCACTGATGAGCGGAACTAACACTCAATTGCGGCAACGAGCGCTGTCGTCTGTGAGAGATTAACACGCAAACGAGCATGCATTCGATTCAAGTAGCCTACACACTGCTGCAGTGTTTACAGTCTACATGAAGGATTGACACAATCTGGAGAAACTTTATTCATTTATATATGCTGTATAAAAGATCTGCACGAATGCAAACATGCATGCATAAACTAATATAGACCATCCATTATTTTTAAATAACAAACAATGTTTTATGAAAATCACCAAACTGATGTCAAGAGCGCAGCGCGTAAAGTCTCACGGGGAGCAGTTCAATGCATGCTGAGCGCGCAACATTTACACTTTACATGTAGGCTGGCTACATACAACTAAACAAAACTATACCTTTACCAAAAACGTTTATTAAAGCATGCGCTTCTATGCGTTATTTGTTTTTTAATGCGTTTTTAAAATTGCCCAGTTGCTCAATAAAAAGTTGGCGAACAAAGTACCATAATTTCATATATTTTTAGATACAGTCTCTCAATTTAAAATAGTCTCTATAAAACTTGACCACTTTTGTTTACATGCATTGTGATCATGATTCATATGACAGACACTAAAATAGAACAGAAATAGACAAAAAAAAATGATAGACCCCTAAATAATACATCTAAAAAATATGGCAGATATACATACATTTTTTTTTACATGTTTTATGTATTCTTTTTATGAAGCTTTAACACAGATATCATCTTTCAGAAGGGCAAACTAGAATTAAACGGCTAGTCATGTGACTATTTAAGAACTTTCATTAATAGTTGAGAATTCTGAACAAAATACATGAAGTATTTGTAGACCCTTCTAATTCAAAAGTACACTGTGGTCTGAAATGTCAAAGTAGGGATGCATTCAAAAGCTGCATGCAATTAATCAATTTAGATACTTGTTTTGAGTGCATTGTAAGCATCATCACATTGACTCACCTATCTGCATGACGCGGCCGAACACGGATGTGTTGTCCACCGTGCTACAGTTCCATCGCCTTTGCCTGAACTGATACTGACACTCCTTGATTCCCGTCTTTGCCCCCTCTCCGATATAAACCATATGGTCCTGATAGAGCTGGCAGAGCTTCCTCTGACCCTGAGACAGGCCCGTCAGCTGGCTGCACAGAGGCTGTGCTCCAATGATATACATCTCCGGTCTCTGGATGGGGTTCATGGCTAATGACCTGAGAAAGTAAGACCAAACCACAGAGCATCAGCCAAATACAGTGTGGACAACTAACCTGCAGCATGCATGACACAAAATCATTATTTATAGTGTAAAACTTAATTAGGCTATACTCATGTGGTGTCTTTTTTTTGTTTTTTGGAGAATGCAATAAGATATTGTAGTAGTAAATATTGTACTGTTTTTACGTGAGTACGTCAAACTCAACCTACACAAAACCTGTGATTCCCTGCAATAATAATGTGCCAGTTTAATTTCAAGCAAATTCATTTTCTGTGATATTAAGTTATGGATTGCACAGCTTTAATGGTGTCTGTAACTTATTATCAAATTGAAAACTGTTGGAAAAACCTGTTGTCCTCAGGACATGTTGCCTTGAATGCCCTTATTTACAAACAGTTTGACCATTTGTTGCCCAAGGTAAATATTGTGACAAAGCCTTCACATTTGTTCTCAGCTAACAGTTTTCTTATGCATTGTTTCATCATTCACAAAGACACATAACTCAATAAGATATTCTTTAGAAATACAGATACGTAACCTATAGATTAGTTTGCAAATACAATCTGATCTTACCACCATGAGTTGGCGACAACCAGCAGCTGTGAGTTGCAGAAGATGAGAGTCACTGCCAAAAGTAGGTGTCCTTGGTTCATTCTCACATCCATCCTTCCTCGTCCAAGAAATGGAAACGTGAAGAGCCTCCTCTGGGGAAACATTTAGGAAATTATAGTAATCCACTTGGAGGAGCTGCTTCCTTTAGTAACTTGAATAAACAAGAAAGTCCAGTGCCTCTGAATCCCCTCAAATTTCGCCCCAGCTCAGTTTTACACCAGCTGTGCGTAAAAAACACCTAGATGACCTGAGGCACTAACGGAGTCTGACATCTGTTGAGAATGTTCTTTTCAAACTCCGCTTCATAAAACGCAACGAAAGTGGATGTCGGCGCGTAATGGACATAAGCGCCACATGGATGGAAGTTAAAACGAACGATGCAAAGACATAAGTGCAACTGTGTGGTGATAGTCCAAACTCTCTCCCCCCTCTGTCTCTGCCGGTTCTCTCGATGTGAACTAACACCTCTGCGCTCCGATGGCACAACTTAACCCTCCCTCCTTCTGCTCGTACTTCAGCGCACCCCCTTCGTTTTGACGCGGATACAATGAAGAGGAGGAGGAGCGCGAGGGGAGCCGAGGAATTGGTGGGGAATTTGGGGAGGCCAAACAACACAAGAGGGCAGCAGATGAGAATCCGATTCGCGGCAGAGCTTTGATTCTCCGGCGCGCAAGAGCGCGTTTTGCGCTTATGGTAAATTACGAGACAACGCACGCATTAAGAGGAGCTTGAGATTCTCGCGAAGCATTTCTATGAAAATCAAAAAGTCAAAAGTTCACAGAGGGAGATGGAATAAAAGAGTTAACGGCTTGGAAAATATCATTCTTCCATCAAAGGTCACATGCGTATAATCTCCATTCTTTTTAGCTCAATAGTTTACCGCAATAAATCCGAACAAGGGGGAAACAAAAAAAATCCCTGTTTGACACGAAGAATAAAAGCCACGCATGTGATCTTTGACAGTTCAACTCTTGCTACCCTCTAAATCACTATGCACATAAAAGACGCAGTTGCATTAAACGCACTTGGGCATGAGATATCCACTCACACTTCAGCAACCAAGACTAAACCGGGATATAATGTGGGGAAAGTTTTATCAGCACACCCGTTTTAGACGAATTTACAGCTGATAACCAACATTGCAGACATAAACAGCCACATTGCACCCTATCCTTCAGAAGTGCGGTGTAAGGAATGCAAATACAATGAGTGTTTTACAGCTCCAGTCTCTTGGAGAGGTTTGGGAATTGTAGAGAGCCCTGTGCCGTTCCAGCATCACCCCCACACCCCTCTTTTGAGTGCAGACATGTCAGAATTGGTGTGAGAGACGCCACTCAATTTCCGAGCAGTCTGTGCATGATAAAGCGCCTCTCCGGACCCTTTCATCTCCTCTAATCCACACGCCCAGCCATCACCTTTACGCAGACCTGGGCTCGTCTCCACGTCCCTCCCTCACCCTGGGACCCTGACGCACAGTGCGCAATAAATTCTGTTTATTTTACTTTACACTGTGCGGTGCTTATAATTACTGCATCGTTACTGTACTAATGCGGTTTCTTCCGTTTTTGTAAATGCAATGTCAAAATCAACGTATATAATAATTTCAAACACTAGGATTTATTGGACGCTGATTAGAGGAAAATTGTATTTAAAAAAAATCAAAGAATGTCTAACAGATTGGCTTCAGGGTAATCAGATAATGCACATACATTCATGAATTTCTTATTTTTAAGCACGACGTGGTTAGTGGTTCATTTGAGTTCACATGTATTAGAAGTAAATGGTGTTTGCTCCCCCTGGTGCACTGATTAAGTAATTACAATACACTTTAAAATAAATAAAATAAAACAATATAAAATAAAATAAAACTATCTTTATAACATAAACCAAAATGTATAATTGTACTGTTTAAAAATAATTTCCTACACTTAAAAAATTAATAAATAAAGGTTCCCAAAGCGTTTTTTTTCACAGCAATGCCATATAAAAGCCATTTTTGGGTTCCCCAAAGAACCTTTTTTGTGAACAGTTATTAAACGAAAACTTTTCATTCTTAAAGGACCTTTTGTGAAATGAAAATATTCCATTGATGTTAAACATTCTTCATGGAACCATAGATGCCAATAAAAACCTTTCATTTTAACCGTCTATGAAACCAAAGGCCAAAAATAATATGTGTTGAATGTATGTATTCTGTAAGTTATCACGTTAATTGTTAATCAGAAAACACAAAATAAAATGAAATAGAAATTTGACTAAATAAAATAAACAGAAGTCATTTTGAATAAAATAATCTACTTAACGTGTAAATGTAGCTATAATGATAACAAAACAAAAACAACTATTATTATTATTATTATTTAATAAAAATAGTCAAATCATGTAATCATTTTCAAAATTCTCTAACCTATTTTAAATGCATAAAGTTTCTGTAAGAGTCCATATCTACTGCACACTTTCCATTCACAATTCAAACTCCTGATTCTAGTACTGCATCTAATCACATGGTGGCGCACTTTAGCAAGAAATGAACAGACAGCAAAACTAGCAATAACATTTTCTCACGAGGTCTATGCAATCGCAGCGCAACCCAGCGCAATGCTAGTGTAATACACGACTGATGCCTCGTGATTATCAGTATGCATTAAGCTCTTTGTAGGTGCTAAGAAAAATATACATACTAGAAAAAGATTGATTTGTTTTTGCGCTGCCAGAGCTCGTGTATAAACACCACTGCCTGTAATTGTATTAGATTTTTAAAGAGTCCAGGCCTTTTGAATTAAGAGCCACTTCGATCCTCTCTAGCAGGTCACCTCTAACTGTGAGCAATAAAACCTGTAAAAGCAGCTGAGTCTTATAGATAAGTGTGCTTACATATATCACACATGCATTGCTTATACATTACTCAATCTGCCTGAAATTGGTGCTAATAACACACATTTCAATGTGACCTTAAATGGACACGTTCTCTCTCAGTTGGTCTATTTTATGCCATCTGTGCCGCTGCCAGCTTTGGTTGGTAAATGATGATATCACTGGCATGCATGAATAGAATCCGAGCATCCAGCGCGTTTCAGAATCTGGATGCTGTCTTCATACATGCTTTGCAGATTTGTACCGACTTATATTAGCAGAGCGGTTGCCAGTGCCACAGTGACACAAGCTTGAGTAACTGCTGGCAGAATTTTCATTTTTGGGTGAACCATCCCTTTAAGGTTTGGTTCTGATTTTGAGCGATTATGTAAACAGCTCAGTGTCTGACACAGAACAGGAAAGAAACAGAGGTGAGAGAAGACAAGGAAAACACTGGAGCCAAGCAGACGGTGTGTGTGCAAATGTGCGAGCGAGCGAATATGAAGACAACCTGGCTAAAGCTCAGGAGAGCTCTTGAACTCTGTGATGATCCTCCAGTTACACAACTGCGCACAAAGAGCTCCGGCGCCAGCGAGAGAGAGAGACAGAGAGACTGAAAGAGAAAAGATGCCACCCATACCAAAGATCCCGACTAGCATAAAAACAGCCACTAATCAAAACAATCTGCCCAATGCCTCGGTCTCTGTGCACGCAGAGAAAAACGAAGGCACGGGATAAAGAGCGAAAGCAGCTTTCTGGCTGTGAATTCACAGCACTTATAATAACCAAAGTGTTCACAAGTCTGTAAAACTCGCTGCTTCCCCGTTGAGTCACACGTACTGTAAATGCCCCCCTCTTTCCTCACACACAACGCCATGTGGTTCGGGGTACGGTGGAAATGACGGGGAGGGGGCTCTACACGTGCTGGGGGTGGGGTAAACCGGTCCAGCTGTTTCCCAGGGTGCTTTGCGGCAGCCGCTGGTAGATCAATGGTGAGGCAAGCCTGACAGATCTGTGTGCTGAGGTGTCTGAGCGAGCAGCCTGCTGTATATCATTAAAACGGCAGCGTCTCTCCATAACGCTGTCTGTGACTAACCCAGATAGCAGGCAGACTCCCAAATCAAAGACATGTGGGCTGCACACACACACACACACACACAAAACACACACACATACAATGCCTCTCACCACTCATGCTCTCTTTTACTGTCAGCTCCGTCACTCCCACCCCATGTTGCTTGCTTTCACTCCGAGACATTTTCCTGGCATTCCCACTGTGCGCTATTGAAATTCCATCATTTTTCCTCTTCTTTCTCCTTTAGCCCATTCCACAATCTTTCTGTCTCCTTTCTGCCCTTCACCTCTCGCCTTCCACTTCCTTTACTCAGCGTATAGTCTCTCCCACAGCTTGTTTTGCTTCTCTTCTGCCATTTTGCATTTATTTCCTCATCCTACACCTGCTTCTCAGATGTTTCATACCCCTGTTCCTCCTCCTGTCGCGCTCCCTCTCCTGTTATTCATTCACTTTATTCCAGCCATTCTCTCTCACTGTTCTGTCTCTTTCTCTTCCTGTAACTCTGCTTAGGACTCTATTTTGTTGTTTGGCTGTTTTGTACTGGTGTAAAATAAACATATATATATATATATATTTATATTTATTTATTTATTTATATACGTACTGACCAACACTATAGCAACTTGATGATGAACCACTGAACTTTATCAAAACATATATTTTTTATGTCTATTTTATATATATATTTTTTACTTCATTTTTTTATATTTTATACAGTAAAAAATTTTAAAGTTTTTTTTAGATAAATTATATTTTGAATTCACATACATTTTTATAGGCTACTATTAAAATAATTTTTAGATAAAACTACATTTCATTTCATTTTTATTCATAATATGTTTATTAAAGTTTCTATATCCATAATTTTATATTAAAAACATTAATTTCATAACATTATGTTTTCTAAATATGATCTGCCTCTGTAAATGCATGTTTTCGGTGCAGTTAAGCTGCTTCAGATGCAGCTTCTGTGCCGCCTTTTCCGGGTAAAGCTGGGATTGTACCCTCTATTTCATTTCCCTCTCTAAAGCTGGAAGAAGATGACTCGTGCACGCTGCTCTCCTTGTGAAAGTGAACGAATGTCTCTCTCTCTCCTCCGAGCCCATATGGCTTTCTGCGCTGACTGCTCAGGAAACCAGACACAGGCCAAACTGGCCACACATCAGTCACTCTCTCTCTTCTATGACGCACATGGCCCCTCTCACTCTCTCCTTCCTCTCCGTCAATTTGTTCCCAGTAAGAAGTCTGATAGGACTTGGTGTAGTGTGGAGAACCAGCGGGGATCCTGCTATAAAAGCGCAGGGGCTGTTAGAGCTACTTTATTCCCTAATAAATAGATGGACGCAGCAGTCAGGGGCCTGTAGCTGCTAGAGAGACCATGTGTCTGCCAGGTTCCTGATGTGATGGTGGGGGTGGGAAAGGGTGCCCTGACAGCCGCTCCTCACCAGGACAGGACGAGTCTGGGGTCAGTCCCCCCCAGGGTAGTGGGGGACACAGCACATGTTATAGATTTGAAGGGTGATGGTGTGATGGCACTGGAGGAGTTTGGGTCATATTCTTGTTCTTTCAGCAAACGCAAACTGAAATAAGCATCAAACGCATTTACATGAACAATGACATTTCGAAATGGTCTTTTAAATGCTATCAAAAATCAGGGTTTAGATGCAAGTTAATAAACTAAAAAAAAAACAAGATTTTTTTCAGTTTTTGCATCAAAGGTATTATAGAGCAACAATGTATGGAAGCCCGCCACGAATTAAAAGAATTAAAAAAAAACTTTTTTTCGCACAATTCTGAGTTTATATTTCAAAATTCTAGACATAATCTTGCAGTTGTGTATGCAAAGTAAACAACATCACAAGAAAACCATGTTTACGTTAGATACATTTGGTAATGACTGGGTTCTTCTTTCCATGATATAAAATGCTACACAGTCAGACTAGATGCACATTGAATACAGTGACCAAATGTAGTCTTTGCATTCAAAGCAAAAGTCCAATTTGGTTTTGTGTAAACCGTTTATGACCTTTTCCTGATAAATTCACACTAGCATGACTTAGCATGTTTTATTAAGCACAGTTGATAAAATTGTGCATGCGAACATACTCACTGATGATCTGCATCTACTTCCGTCTTTGATCAACAGCAAGATTACACTAGGTTTTACAATATTAAGCATTAATAAAAACCATGTTACATCCCATATCTAATCATAAGATTGCTTGTGAGAGATATGTGACCCATGACTTGGTTACAAGTGACTGCAACCACAATCCTGCTCACTCATTACTGTGCTTTTGAGCAATGCATTTAACCCCAGGTTCCAACAGTCACAATTAGAGCATTGTCAGATGCATTGGGTGAAAAGGCATTGATTAAAATGGAAAACCTCGCCAACTGAAAGGCATGGTCCTGTTTTTTGGGGTCAAACAAGTCAATGGATGCACTTTGCTCATCTGACCCTGGATGAATCTGTCTAGAATCCGAGTATACAGGTCAGTTTCGTATATAATCCTGCTTTCTTCATCTCTTTTCTTTCGCTCTACGTCTCTCACTCTTATCGGAGTAGAGTATGGGGGGGGTAATTTCTCTCCCCAGGCAGCCCAAAGGCCGCCGCCAGCCTGGGCACAGTGCCCATTTCAGTCCTGGTACGCTGACAGGCCGCTAGCTGCCCATCAGTCCTCCGGCACTGCAGCCCGTTCAATTCCCTACACCCCCTTCTCCTCTCCTCCCTCTCCCCAGCCCCCCGTTCACCACAGGAAAGGTTTTATTGCACATCAAAGATGGCAGACAATCTAGGGTTAATTTATATAACTACAGAAAAAACAAGTGTTTTCCTAATGGTGTTATGAAGTGTAAACATTACTATTGAAATTGTGGTCAGATATGAATAAATTTGTTATTCCTAAAGAGACTTACTCAATCAATATTATCCCTGCAGTGATTTTATTAGTAAGTTCAAGGAAGGGGTTAATCACTATTATGTTGTTTTTCGTGACGAGGAATCATGTATTTTAAAAATGTGGTTATACAAATTTATTTTGGTCTCAAGATTCATTAATAATTTTTGATGTCCTTTATAAGATTATTCAATGGTTTTGTTTTTGGATTGTGATACTGGTTTAATGAACATTGACAATGCAATGAAAATTCTTGTCCTATTTGGGAAATATCATAAACATAAATCAAAATGGTAACACTTAAGTATAGGGACCAATTTTCACTATTAACTAGTTGCTTATTAGCATGTCTATTATTAACATATTGGCTGTTTATTAGTACTTATAAAGCACATTCTGCATGGCCATATTTTTAGCTGAAAAGTTTCATTTTGGCCTTATCTAACAAGACAAACTTTTCCCTCATCGCAACTGGGTCACAATGATGTTTTTGGCAAACCCCAGACTTGCTTTCACATGGTTCTTTCTGAGCAATCATTTAAATGACTCAGATTTCCTTGTTTGTGCAGATATTTTGAGAAATTATTACTTCTCAATAATTAAACCAACAATAGGCCACTGGGGCTGCAGCATTACTTTGTAGCCATTTTCTAAAATGCATTTGCTTTACTTAACTTCTTTGGAATGCTTATTAGTCTTGATTTTCATGGCAGGTTCACAACCTGAATAATGATGCCTTAACTGTGGGGTTTCATCTAGAAAAGATGAAAATTACTTTAATGATTCAAAGGTAAAGGCCGAATCATTAAAGTGTTTCTTAACTGTAAAATACTCTTGCAAAGATTTCATGTTTTGTTCACAGTATTATAATAAAACAACAATGCTACAATAAAAGTTTCAGTGATAATATCACAGAGTAAAAAAAAAAATCCACCTACTTTAA
Source organism: Sinocyclocheilus grahami (assembly GCF_001515645.1). Taxonomy (NCBI): domain Eukaryota; kingdom Metazoa; phylum Chordata; class Actinopteri; order Cypriniformes; family Cyprinidae; genus Sinocyclocheilus; species Sinocyclocheilus grahami. The sequence continues at coordinate 32,990 of NW_015506864.1, read as the reverse complement.
CTTAAAAACTTAGGTTCAGTTACTCTTAAGTATTATCAAATTGGCTGTACAAGCAATTCCATCTTAATAATATTAATTATTATATTAAAATGATTTAAAAATAATATTAAACTGATTTTAAAAAATCAAGTTGAATCTCGTTTAACTTTAAAAAATAATTTGAGGAGTTAGGATAATGGTAAAAAATGTGTTGCCATGATTTGATTTTTTTAATGAAAAAGATAACACTGTACTTGCTTGAAGTCTTTATGTATAATTAATTCATAATTTTATGAATTCATAATATTCACGTTATGAAGGCGTTCATAATGTACACGGCACTGCATTATATATTTTCATAAATAATTGTAACCAAAGTTCAAATGCATTATAATATTTGTAGATTCATCTGAAATTAGTTGTTTGTCATGTGTTTGAATGCACCTTACCTAAAGGTGTAAATATGAATAGATACAGCACATCAAATCACATGACAGATCTTTTTTTTTTTTTTTGCAAGGCCCTACAACACCTTCGCATTTGCATGTAGCACTTGTCCTTCCAGTTCTCACTGCCTCCCAGCTTCATTTTCACTTTCCTTCGCTGCAATCTTTTGTTTCTCTTCCACTTTAGATCATGCTTTCCGTTTCGCCGTCTATTTTGCTTCCACTTGGTGCAATTTAGCCTGAATGATTATAAACTGTTAAATTAACAGTGACATCGCTCTGCGTCTTTTTTAATTGTTAGCTTTCGCCTGCTTTCTAAATCAAACCCCGCCCTTTCTTTTCTCGCTCGTCCCCTCCTCCCTCTCTCTCTCTCTGCTTATTTCCAGGAGCAGCTTGAGTCCTGCTTTTGGCTCTGCAGACCTGCTTTGAGAGTCTCTGACTCACAGCAGTGTAGTTCTGGAGTGGCCCTCCTCTCTGGCGGTGAGGCTGGCTGGAGGAGCCAGGGAGAGGGGCCGCTGTCACAGACCTCTCGCACCCTTACATGCTAGGCATCGGGGGTCAGCGTGCATTCAGAGCCCTTCATCTGTCCACCATACAAGCCCAGGACCTGTCTGTCAGAGAGAGCGCATGAATTCAGCTCGATGTCAGCATGAGATGAAGTCTGCAGCACGGTTTTATTCCAGTAATCGGACATATTTCAGAGATGATCTGGTTAAGTGGACGATAAAATTAAGAGGGATCAATGAGTGAGGTTTGATTAAAGTTTAAGGCTTCACTGCAAAAAAAAGGCTTATCTTATCTTAGTATTTTTGTCTTGTTTGTATAGTCAAAATATCTAAAAATGATTAAATCAAGATGCATTTATTCAACAAGCAAAAAGATTTAAGATATTTAGTCTTCTATCCTGGGGGGGGGGATCAGATTAAGTGCATTTTGCTTAAAATAATTACAATTATTTGCCAGTGGGGCAAGAAAAATAATCTTGTTTTGTTGTGCTGTGCTGCATTTTCTTTTGTAAACACAAACGTGTGTGTGTGCTGCTTTTCTTCCTTCTTTCTGCTACACTCCAATACCTTCTGCAAATGCTCCCGTCATATCAGCTAACAATGCCAAAGAGCCCACAGAGGGGGGGCCTGAGGCCCAAAGACGGGGAAATATGCAAAAGGTGGAATAAAAACTACCTTACGTAAGACTGACGGGGCAAAAAGGCTAACTGTTACTGCCAGAGCCTCACATTGCATGCCTTTTTGTTTGGGTTATAATGAGATGTTTCTTTTACAAGAAGTGAACGGAGGTATGACTGTATTATAATAGTTAAAGAATCATGACAGGAATAATAAATAAATAAATAAATGGCAAGATAAGTGCATACATTTTCATTTACATTTAAAACTAAAGTAATAATAATATAGCAAAATATTAAATTTGTACTATTTAAAATGCTTAAACATTTTACAATGAGCCCTTTCTATAGTTTGTTTGTTTTATACACATAAAAATATGTTATTTACACACTATGCCACTTTAAAAAGTAACTTTACTTTTTAAATAAAATAGTTTTAAATAAAACTGAAATAACAACTGCAAAAAAACAAAAACCCGCATCTGACACGGAAGCTTAAGGGTTAAGGGTAAAGTGAACTGAATTGTAAGAAGTTGGTTTCCAGGGGAACTATTCTTACTGTTCCAGCTGAGTTGGGCTAAACCACTTTGCTTTCAAAAAGGGGGGCGACAAACACCCAAAAACATGAATTTCTTTCATAACAGTTTAGAGGAAATCAGAACACGGACTAGGACGATAACTACAAACCTGTGCGGTCCTGTTTTATAAGTTGCAGTCTATACGTAAATAATTTGCGCGGTTTTGACGGGTTTAAATGTGCGCGTCTCCCCCGCAGCCGCTCCGTGCTCGCGGCCCTGCCAAGTCAGTTTGAAAAGATCAGACAAAGGCAGCAGGAAGCCCCTCGGCTTGGCAATGAGTGCGAGCGGAGCACAAACGCGAAACGAAACCTCACTCTTTTATCTGATAGCGGACTGAATTTATTTTCTCACGAGGTTTGTGGCAGTTTTAGACATCTTTTGAAAATGTACGACCGTCTGGATCCCCGAGTCGAGCGAAGACTATTATCAAAGGGCCAAGCGGGCAGCAGCGCTGCCTGACCGCCGATCGCTGTCGATCTGAATCGGATCAAGCGTCTTTTGGGGGCATTTTTTTTGCATTTGAATCCTTCCTACACCGCTGAAAGGATCACTCGGGACGGAGAGTTGTCGATTTACACAGTTAAATGTAAAAGGAAAAGCTCGAGGAGCTTTATAAAAGCCTTTTTTCCCTCCTGAGGGGACTAGGAGCCGCGACGGTGACCGTTGGTGGGGGTTTACCGCCGTTTGTTTTCTTGAGCGCGTTTGGAAGATGGAGACGCACATCTCGTGTCTCTTCCCAGAGATTTTAGCCATGATTTTCAGCTACTTGGACGTGAGGGACAAAGGCAGAGTGGCCCAAGTGTGCACGGCGTGGAGGGACGCATCCTACCACAAGTCTGTGTGGAGGGGGGTGGAAGCCAAGCTGCATCTGAGGCGAGCGAATCCGTCCCTGTTCCCCAGCCTCCAGGCGCGGGGCATCCGGCGCGTTCAGATCCTCAGCCTGCGCCGCAGCCTCAGCTACGTGATCCAGGGGATGCCCAACATCGAGAGCTTGAATCTGAGCGGCTGCTATAACTTAACGGATAACGGCCTGGGGCACGCGTTCGTGCAGGAGATCCCTTCCCTGAGGGTGCTCAATCTGAGCCTTTGCAAGCAGATCACGGACTCCAGTTTGGGCAGAATAGCGCAGTATCTGAAAAACTTGGAGGTGCTGGAACTGGGCGGCTGCAGCAACATCACGAACACGGGCTTGTTGCTCATTGCGTGGGGTTTGCACAGACTCAAAAGTCTTAATCTGAGGAGCTGCCGGCATGTGTCGGATGTGGGCATAGGGCACTTGGCTGGCATGACCCGGAGCGCGGCGGAGGGCTGTCTCAGTCTGGAATACCTGACCTTGCAGGATTGCCAGAAGTTGACGGACTTGTCCCTCAAGCACATTTCGAAAGGCCTGACCAAGCTCAAAGTGCTCAACCTGAGTTTCTGCGGGGGCATCTCGGACGCTGGCATGATCCACCTCTCTCACATGACTAGCCTGTGGAGCCTTAATCTGCGTTCGTGCGACAACATCAGCGACACGGGCATCATGCACCTCGCCATGGGCACGTTGAGACTCTCTGGACTCGACGTGTCGTTTTGCGACAAGATAGGCGACCAGAGCCTGGCTTATATCGCGCAGGGCCTGTACCAGCTCAAGTCGCTGTCGCTGTGCTCGTGCCACATCAGTGACGATGGCATCAACAGGATGGTGCGCCAAATGCACGAGCTGAGGACGCTGAACATCGGCCAGTGCGTGCGGATTACAGACAAAGGACTGGAGCTGATCGCAGACCACTTGACGCAACTGACCGGCATCGATCTGTATGGATGTACGAAAATCACTAAGAGGGGACTGGAGAGGATCACGCAGCTCCCCTGCCTTAAAGTTTTGAACCTGGGCCTTTGGCAGATGACTGAAAGTGAGAAAGTGAGGTGAAACTTGGGGGGTTTTTGGAGGGAGGGAGGGAGGAAGGGGGATGGGTGAATTTCAATAGAGCAAAGTACATAAAAAGAGGCTTAAAATTCTGTCAGTTATTGCTATTAACACACAAAAAGTTTTGTTTTTTCTTAACAAATCGCAATATTAAACCTCCTCCTCCCCGAGTGTCGCGATATTTTGGCTACCTCGTTAGATGTATTATATTGTTATTCTTAAGAAGAATGAGAATTTGTGCCTAGAAAAACAATCCCCTCCCCCTTTATCTCGTCTTTGGCTTAAGGACAGCAAAAAGACTGAAAGAAAGGATGGCTTCAGACTAGCTTTTTTATTTCCCTTCCTTCAGATAGCCAACAAAATATCTTTCAAAACAAGTCTATGGGTAGTTGACATCAAATTTCAAGCCGTTTCCGCAAGCGTCCCGTGATGTGACAGTTCACCTTAAAATGTTTTAGATCTTCTGTAATTATTAAACAATGCCGTTTTGTGATCTTAAATTAATTGAGAGACTACATGCAATATTTGTGCTTTAAACAAATAAGTTATCACACCATAGGACCATTTAAAATCAAGTAGTGATTAAAAATGAGAAAGTCATTTTCCCTTATACATTGTATAAATGACAAGACTAAAATCCTCAAAAGGACATGCTATACGTCAACTACCCTTATGCAAAAATACTGGGTTTGTACACTTAAGCTTTTATATTTCCAATCTCTTTTAGTTTTTGCTCAATTTTACAGGCCTGAAAGCCTTTAATTCCTGCTTTGAATAAGAGGTTCCCTCTGCTGATGTATTTATGCTTATGTAAGCAGATATTAATTAATGGCTGTTATTCAGAGCGTTGTACTTCAAATTGAAGTGAATTTTGTCCCTAAAAAAGAAAAAAAAAAACTGTTAGCAATTCACTTGACACCTTGTTTGCCTCTTCACAGGACTTAAACAGGGCACATCGTGCTATAAAACAATCGGTCTGTTTTAAATACAATAATATTCAACTTTACATATAAAAGACATGGTCGAAACGAGGGTAACACGCAAAATGCATGTCAGGCCTATATATGTACCATGATGTATCGACCTGCAACATGTATTGAGTCCTGCTGAGAAGCTACTGTGTTCTAATGTACTGTAAATGTATTTGTAAAAAGAATCCCAAATTAAAATGTTTTATATTCTTACAGTAAAAACATTAAAGTTGATATTTATATAAATAAAAGAGCCACTCTGAATTTCGTTGTGGGGAAATGTTTTTGCTGGTTGTGAGTTTTGCCATAATTCATGCGTTCAGTTTGGTTTTGTGCCCTTTTGATGCTAAACGTCAATGTTTTGGCAGTATCACAGATAATGTTGCTATAATAGGTTTAGGGGTTTATTTGGTCGATTGCCAATGTAGTGGATTTGAGAAATTAGCGTTTTAGAGGACGATGGATGTGATATTTGTGTGTTAAGAGCATGCATGTTTGTTACATTATTTATGAACTGCAACAAAATGGATGCTTCCTTTAATTGTGCTAGTTAGGGTGTTAAAACTGTAATGCTGCTAATCTAATCATTTGATAAAATTCACTTATTGTTTGATTTGAAAATCACAACGAGAATCTGATTTGTTTGCAGTCAGGGTTAGAGGAAAGGTGGCTGAAAGCCGTGCCTGCCACATCGCTGGAAAATGGTCAGGAATTTGTGAGTCACTGTTTGACTTTGTCTGAAAAAAAAAAAAAAAAAAAAAGTATGCGGTGCAAGAACCCTGTCTTACTTAAGGAGGCCGGCACCGTCTAGCAAACATGGCACATGAGAGATGCTTTAGTTTTGGGTCTCTGTGTGTGGCATTGCTGTTTATTCGTTCAGAACAACTGCATAAGGCCAAATGCAAAGGGCATGTGAGCGAAGAGCACAATCTGTTGCTTCATTCTGCACAGGATCAAATACTTAAGACTGAACTTTCTCTCCATGTACGAATTAAGCAACAGAAAATCTTTTCACTCAAGAAAATCAATTAAAAATAATATCTGCATTCAGTACAAGTTTAGTTCAATAAGTAGCAGTTTTTGGCATAATGTTTATTACCACAAAAATGATTAAATCTTGTCCCTCCTTTCTTTCTCAGTTTTTTTTAATAACAAAATCATACAATGGCAAAGTTTTTCAAGAATTGCAGTTTTAAAGGACTTTCATTTAATTTCATCAGTATAATTTGAGCTGTAAAGTGGTTGAAATAGTTTTTACAGTTGTTTTGTTTATTGCATTGTAATTGCAATGAAGTTATAAAACTGAATGCAAGTTTACAACAAAAAAGGATAGCAAATGATTTTTTCCCATGCTAAAATCATATTTACACAAATAATGTTTATGTCTTCTGGCTATCATACACTTAAAAAAAAAATCAGCAAAAATAGGGAATATACTGTATTAAAATGAAGGAATTTTCTGTATTGATTGAGTGTTTTACCTGTATTTTGAATTTCGCACTTTGTTAGTTTGAAGTTCGTCACATTGAACAGAAATGTCCATAACTTAACAAATAATGCCTTGACAGAAAATTACCAGTACATTTTTTGTATTTTTTTCTGTCTTTTTATTTGATAGTGTATTGAAACAGTATTTTAACATTTACATATCGGCCCCATTAACTTCCATTGTAAGTACCTCCCTGTAACCCAGATTTTTGCTGTTTTAAGAGGAAGAACATTATGCCATAAATACTCGATTGAGCTTAATTTGTACTGAACTTACAATACTCATTTAATTTGTAATTTTGAAACAGGATTTTATAAAGCACAACTGTAGAGTCACATGCTGGTGGTTAAACAGATTCTTCTGTGGCTGCTGAGTCCGTCAGCAAAATCTGATGCAAAAGTTTGTGACTCACAGTGCACAGAGAGATTTGGGTTTGAAAAGAGTGGAATTAACTCTGTGGTGAAAAGGCGTATGATGGCTAACTCTCACATGGCTGTCAGGTTTTAGTCATACCTCTCATTAGAACTAATCCACAGCGGTCTTTTCACACTGCGGACTGGATGACAGCCATATGGCATCTTTACGAGCACACAACTGGTTTACTGCACAAACTGTACATCAAGTGCTTTTTTTGAAGCAGCCAGATGAAAAGGTAGGTGAAGGCAAGTATATTTGTATGTGTGTGTGTATCGTCCAGGTTTGCTCTGGTTTGTTGCTGCCAGCTCTCCCTCTGTGAGGTTGTGACAGAGTTTGACTGGTGTCATGTGACCTTGCTGGAAGTGTGAGTAAAGAGGGGCCGGAGCCAGGAGACCCAATCTGTCGCCCTCGCCCCACCCTTCACACACATGCAGAGACGGAAACAAATGTGCAAAAATGACCCGTATAGGCACAAAAATCCACAGACGCTGTCCAAATTCTAGGCAGAATTTAGGAAAATTAAGGAAAGCTGTGTGTGATTTGGCAGATTTGAGTGTTTGCCGGCTCAATCCTCTCAGACATATACACACACACACACAAACTCAGTATCTTAGACTCTATTTTTCTCTTAAAAAAAAAAAGGGACTCAGGCTTGTGTTGCACCAGTTTCCCCCTTTGTTCTGATTGTATTAGGTGACGGGTCCACATGTTCTGGATCGTATCTGCTTTCATACGCAGTGAAATGCAGCTCTCCGGCAGCACTCTGGAGGCAGGAGGTCTGTGCATGAAAGAAACTTGAGTGCGAGACTGAAAACCACACCGCACAACAAAAAACGATATGGGAGAAAAAAAGACAAGCAGTGATTGGAAGCTTTGTTGCTTCTAAACCGCCCATTTTAGCGTTAATCCTTGACCTCAAACTGTCAGGTGCACCTTTTACAGTCAAGAATATAAATTCTGACTGAACAGCTGCTATAAAATGTATATTAAAACAAATGCATCGCTCCCGCCCTGGCTGCTGATTGGTCAGTGCAGCATTTTGGTTGTGCTAAAATGCATAAAATGGGAAGAGATGCATGGGAAACAGGAAGGTAACAGGGAAGAGATGTTTGTGAACATACAAAATTGTGTAAGACTTAGCCTCCGTGTTTTTCAGTGGCTTGGCTTTATCATTTAAAAGGTAAGCTGATAGACGAGTACATGTGTGTGTGGCCGGGCTACAGGCCGACTGCATAGGAGGAGATTTGTTGTTACTCAGAGTGTGGGTGGTAGAGAGGGCGGGAGTGTTGTGTGTGTGGTGCTCTGAATCCACTCAAAAAGGGAAGTGATGGAAAGAGAGAGAGAGGGAGAGAGCGCTAAAAGGAAGCAAGTGGATGAGAGATGGATGACGAGGGGACGCACACTACTGTAGCTAAAACCTCTTCACAGAAATACAGCAACCTCTGGCCGTCACAGCCGTCGAGACCCCACACAGCCGACTGAGCTACTCCCCACAGGAGGATGTATTTTTAAAACCATCGTGGCATTTGGAATTATCTAAGAGGCACATCCATGTTTTGGTTAGGTAGACACTTTTTCAAGCACTACATATACAAAAAGCACTGTAGGTCCGATAGGTTTATAAATCCAGTGGAATGTGTAGCTTGCCAGATGTTTTTTTCAGAGTGAAGTTAGATCAAAGTTATTGGTTGCGATGAAATAAAGCTGTATCCTGAGTGAGGTATAAAAAAAACCCTTTGCATTGCCAACTAAATCTGGATTAGATAAATCTAGTAGATCCAACATGGCACCATAGCCATTACAAGAAAACTGACTTTACCGCCATACCACAGATTGATGACATGCATTAAGTGAATGACAGAAACAAATGGCATTGCGGCTCTTTATGAATGAATGGGTCTTTATTTGAATGATAAAATCTTTAAAAGCAATCCTCATTCTAAAAAAGAAAAGTGTCATCAATTACTTATTCCAACACTACATGATTGCTTTGCTTTGCATACTTCATAAATGTAGTGAAAACAACTACTTCTAAAGCCATATGATCAGAATGTAATTATTATAAACTGGAAATTCAACATGAGGATAGGTAAATGATGAAATTGACATTTTTGTGTCAGCTATTTCTCTCAAAATAACGATGCTCAAACTCAAAAAATGTCTGTTACGACGTCAGACTTTGTAGAACATTCAGCTTTTGAAATAGCAGAATATTCTGGAAGAGTGTAAATAGCCGCATGTTCAAAGCGGAACATGTTGAGCAGCAACAGAATTGTGCCTCTTTTCTCTCCCTCGAGATCTCTCGGGCCTGGGTATTGCATAGCTCAGTCAGAGATGTAGAAAAGGCAGTGTTACACAACAGGAAGTGAAGCATGTCTCGGGAGCTTTAAAGACAAATAGACCGGTTTGATCAAGTTTAGTGCCGGGCTCTCTTGAGCCCATCTCTCAATACCGGCTCAAGTGCACAAACACAGGAGAGCGCAGGGGGAGAAGGAACACTTATAGCTTCATACTGCCTGATTGAACTCTTCGTTTAGTTTTTTTCCTCCTTAAATGCCAGAGGAAAATGCTGCTTCTGAAAATAAGCTACACAGTCTGAATTAATGGGATATACAATCTCGATATCTGTCTACAGTGTTGGGGAAAGTTACTTTTATAAGTAGCTAATGCATTACAATATTGCATTGATTCTTGAAAAAGTAACTAATTGCGTTACTTAGTTACTTTTTATGGAAAGTAATACATTATGTTACTTTTGTCGCCTGGGCTTGCTTATTTGTTTTCTAATAACAAAAAAACCCCAAGTTATATTTTTGGTAACCATAAGGGCCCTTTCACAAACTTTGGGGAAACAAAGTCCCTTGCGTTACTTATTTGAAAAAGTAACTCTTATTTATGATAGAGATTTCATCTATCTATCTATCTATCTATCTATCTATCTATCTATCTATCTATCTATCTATCTATCTATCTATCTATCTATCTATCCCATTATTCCTAGAGCCCGAGCACAAAAACGGCAGTAAAACAGTTACTAAAATGGACAGCAGACAGGTAGAAGTATAACTAAAAACAGGATGCAATATAGATGAGTGAATCATATTAAGATCCTGCTGTGGCAGTCAGCTGCTTATTAACGCATCGCACCCACAAGGCTACATGCACCAGGCCCACTAGCTCAAAGAGTAAGTTTAAACTGTAGCGTCAGCAAAAAGGCAGCTACCATTGTTTCAGCTTTTCAAAAGAACATATAGACTGGACTGCTGACAGGAAGTGGCTGGAGTTGCTAAAGGTGGGTATGCACAGAAATACAAATAAAGTGTTTCAAAGGTTTCGCTTTAAAAGGGACGGTTGACCTAAAATATCGCACTTTTAGGTGCACTATTTCTTTAAGAGCTGACTACAAGAACTTTTTTGACTGAAGGTATTAATTCTTCTCCTCGCAGCTGAATACTCAAGACAAGACACTCACCGTATGAAGTCCTGTATAATGACAAAGCAAAATATCTGTACTTCAAGATGATTGTTATGAGGGGCTTAAATTAGAAAAGAGAGCAGGGTGAAGTAGTACTTCTGTTCCTACAATAAATGCTTTACAAGATGACTGGCCATTTGGTCTGAGCTAAAAAACGGTGGGCAATGCAGGAATATGAAACCAAACATAACGGGCAGCACCGAGCCCATTTTTCATCTCATTTCCTCTCTTTCTCTGTCCTTCCTGTTTCCAGACGAAGCCTTCTCACTCTTTGACGGCCGTCCATCAGTTTTCTCTCAGCCCACTGTAAATGCCTTGCTCTCTCGCTCTCTCTCGCTTTGAGATTTAGAGGCTCTGAGTGTGACATGGAGAGGCTCAGCTTGTGTTGTGTCTGCCTCGAGGCAGTGGTCCGGCTCAGCCGGGGAAATTTATAAAGTTTCTGACGTTATCGCCATGCGGTATGCAGAGCATTCTTTTTCTCCTCTTCTCTCTCCTCATTCTGTATCTACTCTCTCTCTCTATCTCACCAAATCTTCAAACATTTTACATTTCTGACATCTCTGCCCTGTTCTCCAACATTATTCTTCACATGCTCTCCATGTACTTTTCAATATTTAAAGGGGTAGTTTGTCATTTACCCACCCCCATTTTCTTCTGTGAAACAAAAGAAGAAATTTCGAAAATTGCATGTAAAAGAGAATCCAGAGCAATGAAAGCAAATGAGTAAGGATGCTGTCAAGCTCTGAAAGGGACAAAAAGAGAAGATTTTTTGCAAGCAATACCAAAGAAGAACCATTTTGGTTTCCCAAAGAACCTTTCAGTTACCAGTTCTAAAAAAATTCTTAAGGCCCGTTCACATCAAGGACGATAACTATAAAGATAACGATAAAGATATAGTTCTAAAAATCATTCTCAATATGAAAGATTAGCAGAGTCCACAACACCGCTATAATGATAAAGGCACATTGGAATCACTTCCAGAACGATTTTTTCCAGCTGATGAACGATACAAACATTGACAGCCAATCAGAATCAATCCTGCAATGCGAGCAGGAGAATTTAAAGCGGCAGACGGGTATGCATTTAGAATAAACAGACAATATCGTCCACTGGTGTGGATGCTAATATCGTTATCGTTCTTGGTGTGAACGGGGCTTTAGTGTGAAGAACATTTTATTAATCTAAAGAACCTTTCTCCACTATAAAGTAGCCTACCTTTTGTGCAATGAAAAGGTTCCACTGATGTTAAAATTTCTTCATGGAACATAAAAATGCCAATAAAGAAACTTTAATGGTTAAAGAACACACATCTTCGTCAGACAATAGCTTTGTTTGAGGCTAAGACTAAAATCTAAGTTGCTGCTTAACATCTGCTGCTGCATATGCAAATGACCAAGGTGCAATTGGTCAAGAAACTTGCCCGTCATTCTTAATGACATCAAACCTGGCACAAAATGTTTTAAAAGACATATTTGAATATACACAGCCATTCATTTTCAGTACTGAAGCATATATGAACAATATAAATGAATAACATCTGAAAGCTAACCTATATTTGGTTATATAGACTGTTTTCTGGAGCTTAATAATGTCCGTTCCCATTCATTTTCATTGTGTGGAAAAGAACATCTAGAAAGTCACATAGGTTTGAAACAACATAAAATGACAGACTTTTAATTTTTGGGTGAACTGTATTCTTTTTTCTTTCATGCAGCACATGTACCTGCATATATCTGCTCGTAAAACCCACATACGTCCTGTTTGCTGTGCGTCGGCTACTTTTTCTATCTGTTATTCCTGTTTCTCTCTCTCTCTCTCTCCGTGCTGAGGCTGGATGCTGGGAAACTGTGGATAGTGCTTTACTTTTGTGCTGCCACTTCTCTCAGTCTCTCTTTTTTTTTGCTTTGTCACTCAACGCGACATGTCCTGTCACATGGTTCATTCACTCCGACAGACACAGGGCCGGAGAATGCTGCCTCTCTCTCCCCCACATTTCAATCTCCCTCTCTCATGCTCCCTCTTCCTCCCTCTCATTTCAGCCCAGGGTCTATTCTGAGGCAGGAATTGGAAACTCAGTCTTGTGCTGATGTTTATCAGCCCTTTCCAGGCCCTGCATTGTATTTCTATCTGAGAGTGTATCAGAGCCCCTGATTTGAGATAGATATGATTAATGTTGTTACGTACTCAATGGCATTACGCGGGAAGGGGAGAGGGGGGGATATATACACAGCCAATGGTTTTCCGGATAATCTTCTTGTTTTGCTCCACAAGAGATCTCCATGTCGGAGTGGCTAAATAGAAAACAACACAAACTTGCAAATGTGCACATGCATGTGCATATGTGCGTTTGGATGGATGTAGCCACAGAGGGACTCTGGAGGAAAAAAGGAGAGTAAAAAGATTGCTCTGGAGTGACCCTATTAGGGAACTAATGTTAATACATTTCAGCAACATCCACCCGCTCGTGTTACTGCAGTGATGACACAAGACTTCAATTAAATCCAGGCCAGACGGGGAATTCACACACCAGCCCCTCGACAACTAGCTGCCTTGCTTTCTCTTCCTGCCGCTCTGAAGCACAATACTTCAACATCTGACCACTTAAACAACTGTAAAAGCATGAAATCAAAAGGGCTTTCTTAATAAATGTCCCTGGTCTTATTGTGCATGATTCATTCTAAAGAAAATCACTGTTTTCTTTTATCTTAATAAAAAAATTTGCTGCTTTTCAGCATTAAGTTCTAGTGAAGTCCATAGTGTTATTTTGGTATTATTTAAATACTGTTATAACATTTATTCATATTTTCAATTATATATGTACCTGCAATTTCAATTATATATTTTCAGTTAAATTTTTTAAAATTTTGTTGTTTTTGTCATTATATTATATTATATTTGTATGTGTTCTTTTTTTATATTTCTATTTACCTTTTTAATTAAATTCTAATAATATTAGTACACTGAAAAAAGTTTTGTGAATTTGGTGATTGACTCAGAAAGTTCTAAAAAAATTCCTAGCAAAATTCATGAACAATTCAAAGAAACAGCAAGTAACACATTGAATAAAACATACAATTTTGAAGTTTTGAATATTTAAGTTTTGTTAAAGTTAAAGCTTACCATCAAATATTTACATTTGATGTTATTTCAACTTTATTTCAATTCATGAAAATGTTTTTTAATAGTTTTTGTTTGAACAATAACAACACTGGAAATATGTCACATTATAGAAAACAAATGGGATATGAATGCAATTTAAAGTATGAACTAACACACAAAGAGTTTCTCCATAAATGTAACGTAACACAGTCTCTCCTGCTGTCCCGTTCTCCTTGTACCTCTTCATCTCTGCCTCTGTAAAACGGATTTGTCTCTCGGGATTAGAGCTGACATGATTGCAGATTTTGTTGCAGATGTGTTTTGTTTATGAGCGTTAAGTGATTCTGAAAAAGGCCTTGCCACTTCACTGCTCCCCATTTCAGACTCCTGCAATATTCTGCCCGCTGATGTGCTTTAGAGACTTTTGGAGAGACAGACAGGGAATTTCAGACAGAGCAGAATTTTTAATAAGTGGAAATCTACTGCTCCAGGATGAGGAAAAATATATATATCACGGTTTGAGAAAAAAGAATATGGGACGAACCCCAGCGTGTCTGGCTTTAATTCAAAGCATACAGGCGGCAGATGACCCTGTGCTTTTCCCCCCTCAAATCATCTTATCCATATTTAAAGGATAAGACCTGAGTGCAATAAGTGAAAGCAGCTTTGCATACGAGATCACAGCCAATTAAACTGACAGTTTCTCATTCAAGGAGGCGAGGGGGGAGTCAAGTCAGGAATTTCTCAAAAGTTGCCTCAGACAAAAGAAGAAAAAATGGCTCTCGTATCTTAATATATGACCTGTCCGGAATACCAGGAGAGAGAAAAACAGGCCTAAAAATAGTCAGAATAAGAGTTGGATGAAGAGCCAAACAAAGGCAGTACAGTTGTTCTATCTATTCTCAAGTTTGCAAACACAAAAGGTCTGTTCCAAAACCTAGTGAACTGCATCACTGCCTACATAGGCAGCACCCTAACTTTACAACTTTACATTAAACAGCCTAATTTTAACACTGTATGTTGGCAACAACTTTGTACGCTACAGAAATGCTCTATAATGTATGACAAAAACTCCAGACTAATGTATAATGTAATGAATCTCCAGACTAAGCTATTTTTTAAATTATATTTTGATCAAAACACGGTACATTGAAAGTATACAGTGACAGAGGCATTTCAGACTAAGCTATTTTGCATAGTTAATTTAATAGAATAAGAAAAAAATAATAAAATAATTGCTTTTATGCTATGCTTTGGAAGAGGGCAAATGACTACGGACAGTTTTTAAAATATTCTGCACAAATAATGGAGAAAAAAACATTTGGCCATGAGGGAAAAAAACTCCATTTTTCAATATTTTTATGATGCATACCAAAATAGAATGAAAATACAAACTTCATGATCCCCACTGTAGACAATTAAATTATCCAACTTAGTATAACTAAAATGAAACTGGCTCTCCAAGAACAGCTCATGACCGATAAGGTCATTCTGAACAATGGCGCATATTTAGAGAGACGCAACAGAGAGAAAATAGGAGGAAAAAAAGACTAAATAAATGAAATAATCTTGTGACTGTCAGGCACTGGAGGTGTGCCAGCAGCCGGAGCAGAGGAGGCTCAGAGGAGAGATATAGATGGAGAGAAAGAGAGAGACAGTGAGGGGGTGGAGCTAGAAAGAGAGAGAGAGAGAGAGAGCTAGGGGAAGAAGAATTGTGAAGGAGGACAGAGAATAAACAGATAGATACTGAGAGAGGAGAACAAAGGACAAGAGTGTGAGTATTTTAGTCATCGAGAAAAATAAAAAAAAAAGCATGAATTTCAGAAAAGTAAGATTGCTGAAAGGCAGAGAGAGAGAGATAAAGTGAGGAGAATGACAATACAGACCAGAACACAATCCAAAAAAACGACAGGGCAGATTGTTGGAGATGTATTCTCTTCTTTTGAGAGTTCGTACGAGTGTGGGTGTTTCTTCCATTACGAGCACATTTCTGTCATGGTTGATTTTTATTCATTCTTTTTGTTACATGAAGGACACAATCATGGGAACTTTTTTATTTTTTTAAACTTTTGCCTCAGAATCAGTCTTTCAATTGTAATCGTATGTAATTTATGTATAGATTGATTCGTTTAACTCTTGCCTCAGACATAATAAATAATTAAATATAAAAAAAGAATCAAACTATTTCAATATCTATTATTGACTTCTTTCTTTCTTTCTGTTATATGAAGGTCACATTCATGGAAACAAAACCTTTTACAATGTTTTATTTATTTATTGTTAGAATTTTCAAATGCATTTTATGTATAGAATGATTTGTTTAACCATCTTAAAAAATATATATATATATA
>NW_015506864.1:16607-17070 GCF_001515645.1 Sinocyclocheilus grahami | reverse complement strand
TATATATATATATATAAAAAGTATGACAATCTAAATAAAAAAAATGAAATTATTATACATTTTTGTTTTATTAAAATGACTTTCTTTTCATTTCTGTCTTTTCTTCCAAAAATGGTCATTTCTACAACTAATCAAGTCTTTCCAAAAGGTTACCAAGAAAACAAAGTCAACCATTTTGTTCGAAAAATGGGTCAAATGTTATTTTCACCACATAATGTTATCAAATACAACACATAATTTGAGTTGTGGTGTAAAAACGTACAATTGTTTCGGAAAAAATGACAATTCTCCTGTGATGCCTGTATCTCCACTGACAAATTAAATAAACTAGTGAGTGTGTGAAAAGCACGTTTTAGGACAGTTTCTTTTCTGAAAGTCTACAGGGCCAAATGTGCCTATAGTTGAAGAAACACTTGTGTTTGTGTGTGTGTGTGTGTGTGTGTGTGTGTGTGTGTGTGTGTGT
>NW_015506864.1:0-16388 GCF_001515645.1 Sinocyclocheilus grahami | reverse complement strand
TATATAATAAAAAGTATGACAATCTAAATAAAAAAAATGAAATTATTATACATTTTTGTTTTATTAAAATGACTTTCTTTTCTTTTCTGTCTTTTCTTCCAAAAATGGTCATTTCTACAACTAATCAAGTCTTTCCAAAAGGTTACCAAGAAAACAAAGTCAACCATTTTGTTCGAAAAATGGGTAAAATGTTATTTTCACCACATAATGTTATCAAATACAACACATAATTTGAGTTGTGGTGTAAAAACGTACAATTGTTTCGGAAAAAATGACAATTCTCCTGTGATGCCTGTATCTCCACTGACAAATTAAATAAACTAGTGAGTGTGTGAAAAGCACGTTTTAGGACAGTTTCTTTTCTGAAAGTCTACAGGGCCAAATGTGCCTATAGTTGAAGAAACACTTGTGTTTGTGTGTGTGTGTGTGTGTGTGTGTGTGTGTGTGTGTGTGTGTGTACTTGTTTATGCTACACTGTAAAGAACAAATGTCCCCACAAAGATAGTAAAACCTGAAATTTTTGACATTGTGGGGACCAGCCTGCAGTCCCCACGAGGGGAAAAAATGATTAAAAATAGTAAATTGTGTTTATCTGAAAATGTAACAATGCAGACAAGGTTTTCTGCAAGGGGTAAGTTTAGGGTTAGGGGATAAAAAATATCGGTTGGTCAGTATAAAAATAATAGAAGTCTATGGAAAATCCCCACAATTCACAGAAACAAACGTGTGTGTGTGTGTGTGTGAGAGAGAGAGAGAGAGAGTGAGAAAGAGAGAATAAGAGGGAGGGGCGAGAGATTGAGAGAGTTTGTGTGAGGTACAAAGTGTGATGGTGACAGAGCTTTCAGTTCTTTGTGTGTGTGTGTGTGTGTGTGTGTGTGTGTGTGCTGGTCAATGCTCAGCAGTGCAGCAGCTCTCAGCCGCCCAGCAGGAAAAATCCCATCATTCTCTGCATACCGTACAAATTCCAGCTCGGCTTTCACCTCCTGGCCCCACTCCTCCACCCCTTCCCTCTCTCTCTCCCTCCCACCACCACCTCCTCCTCTTGGCCTGCTCTTACAGACGGAGACTGGCCTGAACTCTCTCAATCCCGGGGCCTCTTGTCTTCTCTCAGCCTCACCTTTGACTGCAGACCCCCCCGCTCAGCTTTCGATTTCACTAATGCCATTACAATAAAACCACAATAAAAATCTGTGTGCTGGCTGCCGTGCTTTACAAAATAAAAAATAATAAATCAATAAAATCTTGAACAACAGTTTCAAGGAAAACTCACACTTTGAGCCTCACAGTGTGCTCATATTCCGCAAAGAACTGGCATATACTATCCACATTAATTATATAACAATACTGTATGTCAACAACATTTTAATTTCTTTCAAGGAATTTAAAGTGAAAATGTGTAGACAAATTTGCTACACATTCAAAACTCGAGAAGGGATGTTTCACCCCAAAATAAAAATTCTGTCATCATTTAAACACCCTTATGTCGCCCCAAACCTGTATGACTTTCTTTTTCTGTGAAACACAAAATATTTTTTTCAAGAATGTTGGTAACAATTTCGAGTTCCATTGACAAAAAAAATGTTCCAATATTCTTTAAAATATCTTCTTTTGTGTTCCACAAAAGAAAATAAGTCATACTGGTTATAATGACATATAGGGGAGTAAATTATTTTAAAACATAATTTCCTCATCTTCCTTTAAATCTAGCTTTCTGGAGTGGACTGAGAGTGAATACTCTCTCAGAAGAGGAAGAGAGGAGAGCCGAGGGGAAAACTGAGCTCTTGTTTTGCCTCTTTTCTCTCTCAGGGCCTCCCAAGATGCCACTCAGGGAGAAGCTATTAATCATTGACAGGCCCCCATGGCTGTGTGTGTGTGTGTGCGGGGCCGTATGGACTCAGCACAGGCAGGATATTGAGAGTAGATGTCTAAAGCCAGGCTGCACATAGAAACATTAGCAGCATTCTCCACGCCCACTGTAAAGCCCTCTCTAAGACCTGGGAGTCTGTCCCTACAGCAGGTGAAAAAACTCCCCACCACCCCACAAAGAAAGCACAACGGTGGCATGCATATACACACACACACACACACACACACACACGCAAACACACAGCTGAAAACCGATCTCCCACAGGATATGCTTACAGCCCTGGCTGCTGCCTCTCTCACAGACTGCCAACATTGTTACACCCAGGAGAGAGTATGTGGACAGACAGACAGACAGACAGACAGACAGACAGACAGACAGACAGACAGACAGACAGACAGACAGACAGACAGACAGACAGAGGAAAGGAGGTATACAGTCACTCTGTCTGATCCGCCACCCCATAAATACATAGTGACATAGTCCAGGTGACCCAACACTCATAAACACATACACAACCATAGTACAGCCATATAATGTATACCAACAGACCTTAGAGTAGAAGCAACCGGCTATTATTTTATAAAAATAAAATCATTTTCTGATCAGAATTTGGTGGCTAAATCGGTGTATTTACACAAGTCTTCTTTAGGACTGACTAGTTGATTATTAAAATAGTCTATAATGCATTAATTTTATTAAAACTGAGAGCGAAATTCTGCTGGATTGCAAACATCTGAAATGAGCATCTGTTCAAAACTGTTTTCCAATGATAATCTGCTAGTAAGAAGATTAATAATCAGCAGCAGGCCATGTATTTTTTTTTTTTCAAATCTGTGTATAATGCACAAATGAAAGTGTCCACTACCCTAGAAATATACATAAGGCTCATTAGTATGCATGCATTGATACAGATTAGTCATCCTCTCATGTGCAATCTGAGATACTGATACTGGGACAGAGGTCAGAGGTTATAAAGGTCCCTGTGAATTTAATTCCACCAGGGCTTTAGATACTGCCTTTAACCGCAGTGTGTGTGTGTTTATGGTAGAGCAGATACACACAAACAAGTGACCCGCAGGCAGAAAGTTCCATACTTGCGCATGAAGTGTTACGCAACTCTGAAAAGCACCATTACATATAAGAAATTCAAGAGATGCACTGGTCAAAAGGGTCTTGTTGTAAAGCTAAATTTAATGATTAGCCAATTGGGTTAAACGGAGTCAGCGTCTAATTTGTGTCTTCTGATTAGACCCTATGCTTGAATATAGTGCTGCGGAGTATGCTACTAACTTGACTACATTTTCCAGTAATAGTGTGACAGTTAAGCTGTTTACAAGAAATATACTGATCTTTCTATGGTGTTCATATTATGTTCTAGGTTTTTCTATCATTACTCCATTTTTTAGTGTCACCCCTAGTGAAAAATAAATATACTTAAATGTATTTGAAACACAAAGTATACTACAAATACATTTACACATTTATGTACTTGATAAAAATACCCTGCAATTGTACTTTTAGTATACTAAACTGGTATTTAAAATCACCTAAACTGGAAAAACAAAATTTGTGCTTAATGCACTTTAATTGTGCAGAAGTAGTGCTGAAGTCCAACTAAAGATATACTGAAGTATATTTGATTGTGCTAAAGTGGAACTATTGCAAGTATACTTCAGGTACACTTTAAATATCTTGCATTTAAAGACCGACATTATTCAAAGATCATACAGTCCTCATCAATAGTTATATTAAAACACATTTTGGGCTTAATATTAAGAAATGAGTGTCATGCACAAGTAGTATTTCAAATAAAGTTTAATTATAATTTTTATGTCAGTAAATATGTTAATAGATTTGATCTATACTTAGTATGAAATAAATGCATTTTAAATATATTACCTTTTTACTGATCCAGAAATCCTTCTAATATGCTGATTTGCTTCTCAGGAAACATTACTATCAATGTTGAAAACAGTTACTGCTTCATTTTTCTGTGGAAACTGATGCATTTTTTTTTGCATGAATAGAAAGAACTTTCTATTAGAAATAACTTTTTTGAAACCTTATAAAAGTATTTACTGTCACTTTTGATCAATTTAATGCATCCTTTATGAATAAAAGCGTTCATTTAAGCATATAAAAATCTTTTGAATTTAAACAGCTAACTTCATTTTCAACAATCTTCCCCAAATCAGTTTAAATCAAGCTCGCACACACAAGCGAACATGTGCACACGTGTTTCCTTGAGTTTTATTGTAAGCGCAGCTGAAATCTGCATGCATGCATGCAACTGTGCTTCTTACCCCAGCTGTTCGGCTGTTTTCAGCCCCTCCGGCAGAGGCGGAGCTTACACGCACAACACACAAGGGGGCGGGGCCGGAACGAGTCCAGACACCCCCCATACCATAACTCCAGGTGAAAATATCAGAAAAGTGTGCAGAGTTAGAGATAAAACTACTATGTACTTCATCCTTTGCATTTCTTTTTACACCTCTGCATCTGTCACAAATCCCCCCTCCAACTCTCTCTTTCTTTCTCTCCAGGGCTCACTGCACTGGTGCGGTGTGGCTGTCAGCGATGCCTTACATCCTGTTTGAAACAGGGTGCTGCACCGTCTCAGGGGATTATCACGGCACACCAGCACAACATAAAAGATGCCGGCTAATAAAACAGCGCAGAACAGAGAGAGAGAGAGAGAGAGAGAGGGAGAAACAAAAAGAAAAGCTTGTTCAATATGGATCAGACTGTCTTCCACCCTCCCCATCGCTCTCCCCGGTCCATCACCTGCCACGGTTGGTCCTGAGGCGGCAGGCAGGCGGGCAGCTGGCCAACCGGGGAAAGGCACGGCTGGGCTGGTCTGTGCTGGGCCAGGCTGGGCTCAGACCATGTCCCTGGCCTTCTGAGGAAGGGAGCCGCTGGCTAGAGCCGCTTTTATCCTCCCAGCAGAATTAATCACCAAAGCCTTCAAGCTGCCAACCAGCAGAGGAGACTGTCAGCCAAGAGGGGTTCTGGCACCAGCCCAGGCTTCTATCCCTGCAGGGGCCTTCTATCAGATCAAAGACTGCCACCATCATGTCCCCCCTTCCCGCACACCTCTTTTTTGTTGATGTGGCAGAGGGGATGTAGATGATTCTGGAGATTTTATGAGGAAAAGATAGCTGGCTCGATGAGGACGTACATACGTGTAATTAGATTATGAATGTCTAATGAGGGATGTGCGGTTCGTTTCAGGGCTCGAGGAAGATGCTGAGCACCTGCTCGAAGCGAAAAAAATCACTCCATCCACTAGCACCTCACCCAAGACACATCCCCATGACAACCACGGGCCAATGAGATGGCTGCCACACGGGTCACACAAGCCTCCCACAGCAGTGGACAATACGTCTGAGAGGAAATGCTCTCGCTCTCGTCTGAGAGATATACAACTCTGTTCATCAGTTTGTGAAAAATGGGCTGTGCGCTGTTGTCTGCCAGAGTCGTGGCCGCCAAATGCCATAGTTACTGGAGTTGATGTAACTACAAAATCATAGTACAATAAAATGGAATGGCGTTCAAAATTGCCTTTATGACATAAGAAGAGTATTGTAGTAAGAAACTCAATCATGTAAATTAAGCAAATGGCAAGTTCTAATTTGGGATGCACAATATGTATTTTGTTCCATATCGGTTATCTGCCAAAAGATTTCTTTCTGATTTACCCATATAGATATGGGATATTTATAGAAGTCTGTTTTCGCCACAGTATAAAAAATAAAAAAGCTGATTGCGACTTTTTATCTCACTATAGTGTAACTAAGTTTATCTCATAATTCGGACATTGTTTCTTGTAATTCTGAGATAAAAAGAAAAGCTAAATATAAACTAACAATTTGGAGAGAAAAAACAAACAAACTATTTTTCTTGAAATTCTGACAATTCTCTGACTTTTTTCTCCACAAAAGGACACAATTACCTTTTTTTTAAAAATGTATTTAATTTAAATATAATTTTTTTATCCCATGGCGGAAACAGGCTATTTACCTTTTGATTATTGTTGCCATAATATTTTCATTAATTAATAGCACTGTTAAACATAATTCTTAGTAATTTTTCAAATGAAAATCCATTTGTCATATAGGCTACTGTATAATTAAATTTTTATGATCTTTTATTTTACATTTATTTAGGTAGAATTGTATATGTTTATAATATCTAACATTTATCAGTTTTTCGGCATAAATATGAGCATCATATCTATCCTTCCATTCATCCGCCCGTCCGTCCATCCATCCGCCTGCCAATCTATCCAATCCATCCATCCATCCATCCATCCATCCTTCAGTCTGTACTTTTAACCATCCAACTGTCCATCCATCCATCCATCCGTCTATCTGTCCATCCGCCTACCAATCTATCCAATCCATCCGTCCGTCCGTCCGTCCTTCCATCTGTCCTTTTATCCATCCAACTGTCCATCCATCTATCCATCCATCCATCCGCCTACCAATCCATCCATCTATCCATCTATCCATCTATCCATCTATTCTTTCAGTCATAGAGCCTGAGGAATCATTTGCGTCTCTCCTCTCTTCCCTCAGGGACAGCAGCGTTTTAATTGATTAGCGTCTGGCACAAGACCAGATAAACATGCGGATTTGGCATCTTGGCTGGGGACTGTTGCTCATCCGCCTTAAGCGCGAGCGCATGCGCGCACACACACACACACACACACACACAGTATTTTGTCAGGGGGTTGTGCTTCAGTGGCACAAGGAGGCAGCGTTAGGTGTCTGCAGGGACTCCACCCCACTGAAGGCAGCCGACGTCGTGGCTACTTATAGCCACGCCATAAATCAAGCTGTCAGTCTCAGTCACGCTTGCTGGCACACTCATGTTCTAGAGCGGTCCTCTCCACACGCCCTGTGCTAAACTTTCTCTCCGAAACGCTGTGAGAGCTCAGCGTGCCGTGACCTGAGTTGAAGTCACCACAGAATATGTTGCGGGAATAAAAACAAGAACTGAGAGGCGGCTCAACATGTCGTCGCATATTCAGAAGGGTGTCTCGATTCTTAATGTAAATGCTCTTGTCATGGAAAAAAAATTTCCTTCATTAGTGAAGTTTGGAAGAGTATCTGCGCTTTAAAATAAACGATTTTTCAAAGTCATTGGATTGTTGGAGTAGATTTTACCAGTTTCTACACCAGTTTCATTTTTCTTAAGTGTGTGCTCTGGTTGTGTGGTCTAAATAAAGAGTGACTCAAATTTTTCAATATTATTTTTAGTAAATATTGACATGAATTTAACAATTTTACTTCTTATTATTAAATTACTTAAAATACTAAAACGTTAATTACTATTATATTGGCCATTTTTTGTAGATACAGGCTAAAAAAAACAAAGAAACAAACAACAAAACAAGAAAAACAACCAATATTGATCGTATTAAGTATATACAATGTGTATATATTTATATAATTTTATAGTATTTTTAATAGTTTGTATTAGCTTTTATTTTTTATACTTAAAGTTTTTTTTTTTTTTGTACTAATTTCCCCCTACATTTCAGGTTTAGTGTAAGTATTTAGTACTTTAACTTATTAATTTCAGTTAGTAGCAAGGGCAACATTTCTTATTGCGTTTTTTCCCTAATTTCTATTTTTGAGTTGAGGCTTTTCCTGAAATATTTATATATTTTTCAGCTTCATTTCGATGACCAAAAAATACCAGCATTGCTTGCAACATTTTCCAGTTCCATTCCTCCCTCTTCCTCCTTATTTTCTGTCCTCTCTACACTTTACTAAATTAAAAAAATACCAAAACAAGAAAGAAAAAAGAAATTATAACTGTCTAAAAATGTGTATTGTGATCAATTAAATGATCCAAATCTCTTTGATCAAGCAAAATCCATTGCAGCTGACATATTTCTGCAATGTCACTGGAAAGATAGAAATGCGAGTTTAGCACTTTAGGCCACTAGGGGATCAGGCTGCTGGTTCCCTGCTGAAGGAGCTCCAGGTCAGGGGAGAACCAGGTGCTAATGAGCCACGGCTAAGGGCCAGCTCCAGGGGCCGCAAGGGTGACACCAATCTCCCAGCTTTAAAACTAAACCGAGAGAGAAACAGAGACATTAGAAGTAAAGTAAAGCAGGATTGTAGGTCAAAAGGCATCTGTTGTCCACCTGACCCCACGCGGCTGCTGCACACACGTCCTCGTTCCCAGCAATCCCTCCATGACCAATGTCACAGCCTCCGTGGAGCCTCCGATTTCACGCTAAGGGGAGGTTGGGGCAGGCAGGACACTTGTCTGTCCCCGCAGCCTACGCACTGTCATCAGCCCCCTGTGGCTTGAAGCATATGGGAAAAGCTTGTGGTAAACAGAACAGATCCGCTCTGGACACTGGAGTGACATGCTGGGGCTTTATGATGGATGCCCAGGGCTGATAAGGGAAAGTGGTCCGGCTTGGCACAAGTGAACAGATATATAAAACGTTCAAATGTGTAAACAGGGTCCAACATGTTTTGCGATCCGGTCACAAACTACAATGGTTGTGAATGCTAATGCATCCTGATGTACCACAGACAACATTGAAGGACCTACTCGTCCAATATGCAATAGCACTGCACCAAAACAATGGCTTTAAAAAAAATGTGTTGAAATGCTTGTACTTATAAATATGCAAAAATGCACAAAATATCGAGTTGAAAGTTCACGTAATGCCGGTGCTCCATTAAAATAACACTTCACTGAAAATGCAGCAATTCTATGTTGAAAGTATATTGGAAAGCAAAAGAGTTTTTTGGCCTTTTTCCCCATTTTTGTTCTTTAGTAGCATGTAATAAAAAGCTGCCGTAGTACGTGATGTATGTAGTCACAAAATTTCAGACTCTGTCTTTGAAATCTGATCACACATGGTCACAGGAGACACATTTGAGAAGCATGTCGCTACTAGGTGTAAACAAGCAATGTGTCTTGTCTGACCACATGTGATCTGATCACCCGAGATGAATGTTAATACCAGGTGTCAACACGGCCTAAAACACATGACCCATACAATATCTCAGATCAAGTGAACCTACTTGATTTTGGTTGGCAAACGACAAGATGACAGACAATAAGTTGTGTTCACACAGAACACATTTAGCATTTTACTGGGCTGCTTTTCGATTGTTTTTCTATGTAAACGTGCTGGATGAACATCTTTTACAACATCTCATGCATGACCCGGCATTCCAAAAGCATGCAACTCAAGTTGAATTTTTTTCAATCCCCTGCTCTGTGTTTCAGGTTTTGCAAATGCAAAAGTGTGTTCTGTGTGAATGGCCTCAAAGTTTACATGTGCAATTATAAATGAGCTATACTGGGTTTTTGTGTTGGAATAAAAATAAGATGGACTAAAACAGTGTTTCTCATCCTGAGACTTTCTGAGACCTCAAACTTCCACGGAGGCCTCAGGATGACTTCATTATTTAAAATGAATTATTATTTATATATTAAAATAATCGAACTTAAATCTAAATGAAAATACAAAAAAAATTAAAAATAAATCAGGAGTTAACATACAGTACTTCAGGAATCTACTGAAATCAGAAATGTTTTGTTAATTAATTTAATGTATAAACACTCCCAGTTTCTGTTGATTATAGCAGAAATACCAAAAATAAATAGCCTATATAAAGTGGTCTTTGAATATTTAGTGGAACAGAAGTCAAGCTGTATTAAAGCATTTAAGTGACGTTTTACGACAAATTATTTATTTAGTCTGACAGAATATGAACTTTTAAACTGCATGTAGTGGTACTTAGTGTGTCTTTGATAGGTGACCGTCCTTTTAAAGGTTTTGACCTTTAACTGTTTGTTCCTCGGGGTCTCCGAGCCTTTCTACTGCCACGCTGCTGAGAAAAAATGCAGGACATGAACAAAACTGTGTGATTCTCTCTTTCTCTCGCTCTCTCACGTAAGCCCTCCCTTGTGTTTTTCCAGCCGAGCTCTTTCTGTGAAAAACAATTAGACTAAAACTGCTCAATACCCAAGGTCCTCCGAACGCTTCTTTTTAAATAGAGCCGTCAAGGTGACTTTTCTCCAAACACCCACTGCTTCTGTTTTTTTCCCTCTCCTCCTCCTCTCTCTCTCTCTCGCTCTGTCTTTCACACACACTCACTCACTGTTTCCCTCTCACGCTGTTATTTCCCACTGTGAAGACTATGTCCGATCAGAACACCTTTTTCTGACAGAACACACAGCAAACGCAGTAACTGTGTGTCGTCCCTGTGAGAACAAACCCATGATTCCCTGAAGTGTGTTGGGCACAGACAGCAGGGCAGCTCCACACACACACACACACACTTTAATCTGACAAACCTCAGATAGACTGACTCTCTTTGCTTCCAGGTAATGATTAAATGAAAGAATAGTTGGGTAAAAAGCAGGGAATGTGCAACAAATAAAGGTGGGTTAGTCAGGAACAGCAATCCTGAGAGCCCACTAAAAATTTTACAAATCAGTAGAATTTTTGCTTTTATTTTTAAATCTGTGACTATATTACCATAATGGCTGATATCCTAACCACAGGTTTATCACATAAACTATAGACATATGACAACTAGAACATGTCCAAATACTTGGATTTTGGACAGTATATAAAAATGTATTTCATTAAATGTTTAGGGTAACACTTTACAATAAGCTTCCAATTGTTAATTGTTAGTTAACTACATCAGTTAATATGAACTAAAGCATTTGTTAATCTTACTAATAGGTTATTACAATCAAAAGCTGCAACGACAAGATCATGGGTTCGATTGGGATGCGAAAGCAAGAACTGATCAAATGTAAAATGTGAATGCAATGTTACTTTGAATAAAAAAAAAACATCTGCCAAACGCACAAATGTATATGTACTCTAACAAATGTACTGATTATTTTTAATGCATTAACTAACAGTGACAAATGGGACTTTATTGTAAAGTGTTGTTTATCTTGAAAACTGCACTTGAGCTTTCTTCACAATAAATGCTACTTCTTGTGACGCTTTATCGAATGCAAGGACATGCAAATATCTTTAGTGTCTAGATACGTTTTAAGGCTGCTGTAGATACAAAGTTGGTGAGTGTTTGAGAAAAAGGGAAAACAAATCAAAGCAAAAGTGGCAAGGCCTAATAAACAAGCAAAAATGGAAAATAAAGCATCTTGCTTGAAGCATCTGTCCTTCTCTTTCTCTCTCAGAACAGATTAACTATAAGAGAGAGAAAGAGACAGAGAGAGCCCAAGGCCACGGCCGGTCTGATCCGCCCAGCTCCCCGAGGCACTCTTAATTCTGACACACATTCATCACTTTCTCCCACACTTCATCATGAGCACTCCTCTACGCTCACACCTCCAGATGAGATCCCAGCTCTCTCCTTCCTTCCCGTCTTCATGATTCCTCTCCGCATGAAGAAACATGGCTTGCTTTCATGAGAATTATCAATGTCAAACGTGAAAGCAACAACAAAACACTCTGAGGGTGTCAAAGCTGCTCTCTGACAACAGAAAACTGGACGTGTGTCTCGATGGGTAGGGCAGAGATAGGAAAAAAAAGCACCACAAGGTCATTTAGCCTCTCCCTGCTGGCTCACGTACAATCTGTTGGCCAGTAGAAGAAAAACACTGAATCTTCCGGGCCAGTTCAACCAGGAGGGTTGAGCTCAACCCTCTTCCTGAGGTGAGACCCACGCTGACGGACAGCCGTCATCATTATTTTATAATGCTAACAGCTTATAGGACAAAAGGGTGTTTCAGAACAGAAGAAAGGGCTAAAATGTACTCTATGCAAATGCATAGGGCCTTCCAGTTTTGCAAGGCTGATTTAACATGTAAAATGTGTCAGAATGCAATGCATACTTCATGTACAAGATGACTACAACCACCCATTTGAGTTCTGATGTTTGTTACTGCAAGGACGTAAGTTCAAGTTCAGGTGAAATGCTGTTTGCAACATTTTATTTACTTAATGCAATATATTTCCAAGCTAAATCAGATATACAGCAAGAAAACTATTGTAGGCTGACACTTGATTTTCAAGATTTTCAAGTCTCGAAAAACTGCAAAATAGAAAAAAAAACCGAGCAGCACTAGAGACATTTCCTTTCCTGTTAGTGATGTCTAACGCAACAAATTACATAAAAATCTAAATGAAAGTACACTGACTGCTGAAACAGAAGGAGAGACGCTGCAGAGTTTTGCCTGATGACAGACAACAGATGCGCGTGTATGTCCAACTGCCTCCTGGCAGTCTGTTTGTTCACGCAAAGAAAGACACAGATACAGTATCTCAGACCACACCAGATATCGAGCAGTTACGTGACAGCGGAATTCTAGAGAAGTTTCAGATTAAACTCCCTCTTTAAGATACAAGGAAACAATTACAGCAACTGTAGAGCGACCTCCAAAGCAGGGTTATTTTAGTATCATTGAGATACTAACAATTTTTATTCATATTTTGAATTCGTTTTTATTTTTATATTTCTTTTTTCATTTTAAATTTAAAGTATCAGTAATTTTGATGTTTTTTTGATCATTTTTATATATGTTTTCAAATTTCTATATGGAGTTCATAATTTATTTCAGTTTTGTATTTATATTTAAAATATTAAATAAAATATTTTTTATTTTATTTCATATAAATTGTATTTTATTTCGAGTGACAAAAAGTGTTTTAAGGTGTAAGATTTATGTAAGAATGTTCATTCAAAATCAGAACAACAGCGATTGGAATATTTGCATGCTGAATTGCAAACTTTCTTGCTCGTAGTTGTAAACTGAATTGTGATCCCATTCCCCCCACTTTTAAGTAAATAATCATTGTATTTTAAGATTTATTTTGTTCATCTGCAGTGTAAAAATATGTAGTTTGACACATAAAACAACATTTTAAAGATGCGGTCACACTTATTGTTGCTTGGCAAAATTTTTGCACCAATATCTAGTCATTTAAATGGGAATCCATGTTTGGGAGTTTCGTACAAGGGCAAAAAAGTTCCCCACACAATTTTGGTTTGAAAATGACTTCTGTGCAAGCTGTGCTTCATACATCGCTACACTTTTGACAACAGACAATGGACCTTTTTGCCCACTAAATGTTGCTAATATGGTCTAAACAAACACAATAATCTTATATGGCTAGTGTGCCCTCACCTACCCCACCAAATAAGGTGGCACTACTGGGCGACTGTTCTTAATATTCATGAGCCAGGCTGATTAGGTTTATAACGTTTCCCTCTACACATTTCAGATCATTCTTACACCCCTAAATTTACATACTGCATTTCTCACTGTCTCTCTCATCATCTCTTCTTCCTTCGCATCGTTCTCGCCACATTCCTGTCTTCTCGCCCTCCAGCAGAGTCAGATTAGAGTGTGGACGGCCTGTTCCAATAGCAACTGCACTCACCAGCCCCCTTTTTTCACAGACCTTCAGGCGCTCTCTGTCTCCAACACACACACTTATTCCATCTTCAGTACATTCTCAAGGTCTTAGCACCATTACACAATTTACACAATGACAAATTCTCAAATTCTTCAAAATCTTTCATACAGCACCACCGCAGATATTTCAAGTGCTTCTTTCTCTTAGAGTAGCACACACACACAAACTCTCTCTCACTCTGTGTGTGTGTGTGTTAAGTGTCAGGATGTTTGTTACTCTTCTCTGCAGCGTTGCACTCCACTGCCTGCCTCTTCCTCCTCCAAACAGGCTCAGCTCTCTCTCCAGTGCTTCTTTCTCTTAGAGTAGCACACACACACAAACTCTCTCTCACTCTGTGTGTGTGTGTGTGTGTGTGTGTTAAGTGTCAGGATGTTTGTTACTCTTCTCTGCAGCGTTGCACTCCACTGCCTGCCTCTTCCTCCTCCAAACAGGCTCAGCTCTCTCTCTCGCAGCTCCCGGGAGATGGCTGCCCAGTTCTGACCTCTCTTGCTTGGGGAGGCTGGCTCCTCTCCACCTGCCCTCCCCTCTGCTCCAGCCTCCACAGATCTAGACCTGGCAGCCACCCAGAGCCGGCTCGTTCGCTCACTCACACACTCCCTCAACCCCACAGCGGGCGATACTGCACCGCTTAGGTGGGCAAAAGACAGTTTGAAGGCCGACAGATAGAGTGAGAGAGAGACAGAGCCAGATAGAAAGAAAGGGAAGTTACTGCCACTGTACTATACCGGTAAGCACTGTTTTCACCAAAATGCCAACAGTAAATTGACATTTATGCATTAGGCAGATGCTTTTAAAGCAACTTAAATTACATTCAAGGTAGACTTTTTATCAGTTTATGCCTTT
Source organism: Sinocyclocheilus grahami (assembly GCF_001515645.1). Classification (NCBI taxonomy): domain Eukaryota; kingdom Metazoa; phylum Chordata; class Actinopteri; order Cypriniformes; family Cyprinidae; genus Sinocyclocheilus; species Sinocyclocheilus grahami. Next base: position 2,235 of record NW_015506864.1, on the reverse strand, counting down.
CCTATGACAGTGGCATTGCAAGCACCAGGCTGTTTGAGCTACTGCAAGGGATTAATATATTATTATGGAATCTTCAAACAGTGTAACATGCTTGAATATCTCTTGCATGTAATTATTATTATTATTTTTACCCAACCAGTTACAATAGCAACACATACACATACAGTACATATATAGTTAGACTTTTCTGTTTCTATTTTTGTTGCATCACACTGGGAGGTCCTGCCCACAATGAAATCTCATTGGTCCATAATTCTGATCCGCATAATATCGAGCAACAAATTTATTATGAGACAAATAATGCTGGAAAAAGCTTTTGATGCCACTGTACAATCACAATTTAAAAAATTGGGGTTGTTAAGATTTATTTTATGCTTTTGAAAGACATTTATGCTCTTTAAGGCTGCATTTTTAAAAATAAAAAATACAGTAAAAATTGTATATTTGAATATATATTAAAAAGATGACAGCTGAATTTTCAGCATCATTACTCCAATCTTCAGTGTCACATGATCCTTCAGAAATCATTCTAATATGCTGTTTTGCTGCTCAAGAAACAGTTATTATCATCAATGTTGTAAACAGTATTGCTGCTTGATACTTTTTTTGTGGAAACCTTTATTTTTTTTTTAGGATTCTTTGATAAATAGAAAGTTCAAATAAACAGCATTTATTTGAAATAGAAAGCTTTTGTAACATTATACATGCTTTACTGTCCTTTTTGATCAATTTAATGCATCCTTGTTGAATAAAAGTATCCAGTTGTTAAAAACCTTACTGACCCAAAACTTTTGAAATACCAACTGATTTGCACTATGGTAAACATGGTAAATATTCTGAGCGATTCAGCCATCCAAAACAGAACAACAGTGGTGACTGAAGAACAGAAGGAAGCATGATTTCCTTCATATCTCTGAAATGTTTAATTGTTTGGAAAGTTATTGAGCGATTCACCAGAGGCGAGTGTGTGTTTGAGCAAATGTGGGCCGCAATGGGGGGAAATCCATTGCCAGCTGAACCCAGATTGATGATCGTCTCTCACAGTGGCAGCAGCATCTGGTAAATGCCCACACACAGAGAACAACCCCCTTCACAGGCTACTAATGGAACGGCCCAAATTGGTGTTTGGGCCCGAACCAAGAACACAAGTGTCGTCTGTAGCCATGCAGAACTAGAGAGCAGACAGCTGGGCACAGATACTGATTGATCACAGTGGTGCGTACAGGAATGTGGAGTGTGGAGAGGTAAATGGGAAAGGGAAGTCATACAGAGAGAGCCTGGAGGGCTGTATGTGTTTTGAGCCGTGTGGTACTGAAGGACGGACATGGGCCATGACGGACACAGGAAACGCAGAAGAGTTTCTGACTGCCTCTCGAATGCCCAGCTACAAGCACATGGGAGAGACAGACCACAAGCAGCATCTATACCACTATAGGAGTCTATCAGCATCAGCACTCATGCATTATACATGCTTTTTACATCTATGACGCATGCTTGCTGCCACAAACCCCCATGGTAAACATAACTGCTCTACCAAATAATCATTGAAGCTAAAAAAAAAAAAAAAGACCTAATATTTCCCAAATCCTTTCAAATCTTTTCATCCCTGGATTCCCTTTCCAATGTTTCTGAGATGCTATGAATCCTTTTTGGCCGTTCCTGAGCTTGGCTCAAATCCCTTTCAATGGCCACTTACGTCATTTGAATTCCCAGAGCTATCAGTTTGAATTTTATCCGTACTGCATTGAATTTCTGTTTTCATTTTCTGAATCGCTACTTCATAGGAGTGAACAGCTACCGCAAGGGAAAATATTAGGTTCAACCCATTTATTTTTTGTGATAATGTCTGTCTGACTGTACATAATCCTGCTGTCTTATCAAATACGTAAATGTGCATTAAATTCTTATATTTCTTTACATTACATTACTGTGTAAGAAAAAAGAGACCACAGAGCAAAACATTACCTTATTTATAATACCCTAAATGTTCTAAATAAAATTGTCAGATTGTCCACATTTACAGACTACATACCTCTACATTTCAGATTTAGCAAAAAAAAGGTAAAAATATATATGACCCTGGTTGGGTCAAAATAATAATAAGTTTAAATATATTAATAATAAATTAAAATTGATTTAAAAATAACTCAAATTTTTTTTTTACAATTTAAATAATAAAATGTAAAAATGTTTTTATATATTTATATATATATATATATATATATATATATATAT
>NW_015506863.1:165339-166875 GCF_001515645.1 Sinocyclocheilus grahami | reverse complement strand
GATTCAAATCTCAGTTTGACAGTTTAACAGCTGAGCGCAAGCCTCCGTTACTAATTCGAAAACGTCACTTTAGAACTAGTAAGGAAGGAATGTTGAGTTGCTTCACTAAAAGCTCACTTTTATACAAAGTATTGTGTGGAGTCGTATTATGAGAGAGTTGGACTGAGCGAGTGTGATTACCTGCATCTAATACAGCATTCATGCTTCAGCTCAATCTCATATTCACAATAAAACTTGTTAAAATTAGTTCAAAATTAGTTTGAATTCCACTGAGGAAAGCGATATCTTTGTTGTACTATCCTTTCATCTGTTGAGGGTGATTTCTGATGACAGCGCTGCTCAGTGCATTTGTTAACTGCGTCTTACAAGCTGTAATTAAAAGTAAAAATAACTTCAGTTTCAGTCTCTTTCAATATAAAAGCCTTTAATGCTGATTCACTCATAAAAACAGTCTCTTGTCACCATCTAATGGTGGAACAATGTAACTAAAATCACCATCACGAACACGCACGTTTCCCAGTAATAAATACTATTAGTAAATACTACTATTATATAAAATATTATTTATTGAATATTATTATATATAGAATTTTTATTACATCATAAAAGTTGCTAGGCAACTTTAGGCAACTCAAAATTACAAAGTCAGCGCTCTGAAATACATGTATGTATATGTGCGTGTGTGTTTGTGTGTGTATAGTAAATAATAATATTATACATTACAGTATAAAATAATACATAATTACATTTTGCCCCCTTCAATCTTGAATATGTGGTTACATCCTTAGTACGTAATGACACAGTACTGTTTCTCTTCACCGAGCAGCCTTTTAATAAACATCTTTAATTTTGATCCAGACGCACTGGGCCAAATAGACTTTACTCTCCCTGTTCATTGATTATGTTGTGCATTTATGAAAGCACCATAAAAAAATGTTAACTACATTTTTGAAATATAGGCTGTGATACAGCTAGCTGGAGGCCAGAAGTGTATAGTGTCTGTTAATTAAGGATTTACATCAAACCAGATATTTGTAGTGGAGCCCGCAGTGCATTTGGTTTGTTGATCGCGATGTGTAAAAATCATGCTGTGCCCAGAGGCCGATCCTAGTGCAAATAAAGTATAAGGAAAGAAAATATAGAGCCTGTGTCCATAACAGTAGCCGTCTTTAATTATTCATGCTGAGTGGGAATAGTTGTACTTGTTATTCAACGATAGGATGCATTGATTGACTAGCATAGACACTCGGTACTCCTGCACGTGTTGGATCAATTTGTGTGTGTATGAGAAAGAAAGAAGGCTGAAAAGAGAGACAGACTGATAGAAACAGTGAGGTTCAAGACTGCAGGGAGTTATGGCAAAGGACTGAAAATCTATCATGGTGACAGTATGCATGGAAAACGTCAATACGTGTCACACACAGAAAACCTTCCGGGTGGATAAAGTAAAGCGACAAGTGCAGAGCCGGGGATCTGTGTGCGGAAACGCAGGTGCAGCCATGCTTATCAGGTTTCTGGTTGTCCAAACATAGCCCA
>NW_015506863.1:154371-159461 GCF_001515645.1 Sinocyclocheilus grahami | reverse complement strand
GTCGTTCGAAACCTGAATGGGTTTCTGAAATCATTGGAACACATATTTTAAAGAATATTATAACTAAATATTATAACTAAAGTAAAAGGAATGCCTGGGACTGTTATGCTCCAAAATAACAAACAAACAAATCAACCCTATGTTTTGTCTTGGTACAATAGAATTAAATGGCTTTAAAGACACCTGCTGGGACTATCAAACCAGCAAGCAAGCAAATAAATGCTAATAAAAATATATAATGTAAAATAAATAATGTTTTGTCTTAATACAATAGAATTGAACGGATTTAAAGTCCCTATTACAGTAACTAAAATCACTGCTGGTGATGGTGTTAACCAAGAAGTCTGACATAAACATAAAACAGCCTGGCAAAACTATATGTTGCTAGTCATTTAAAAATATCTGTGCTGCAGTTTCAGGTTCAAAGTACATTTTAATGGAGTTTCCATTTCCTGTAATACTTTAATTGCGTATTGATTTTATTTCCCCAGAGGCATAACCACGCTTTTGAAATGGCCTAAATTCCCAGAAACCCATTATGTCAAATACAACCCTTAGAGACTCCAAATCAGCATTTTACAGAGATGCGGATCAAAGCTTAAGGGCTGGTTTTGAGTAATTCCAACAAGTATTAACTTTAAGTAGTAATTGTTACTTTTTATGCTATTGAGCTTTTATGTGTGGTCCACACTGAACACATTGGGTACCTGCTTATGCTCTCAGAGCATATTTATTGGTGGTCATCAGGGCATTGCTATGCTATTTTTTTTATTTACTGGATGTTCTGGGAGGTTTCCCGGCCCAGGTCAATAAGCACATCCACAAGTTTCTATAGCTTTTCACACTGTGCTTAACACCAGTTTATCGTTGTTCTAACCCGACTGTGGAGACTATGTTATTCTTACCTTTATAGTCCACCAAAGAGTCCATTCAGGAAAAAAACTTCTTAGTACAGTCTACAATAGAGGTTGACATTTTTTCGGGAATCCCGCGGGATGGGAAACAAAATAACTATTAATCACGTGATTGGGACAGGAAAAAATGTCAGCGGGAGTGGGCGGGACCGGGAATCGTAATAACACTATGATACCCAACTTTATACACAAATATACTTTTTATATAAATAAACTATAAACTGTATTAGTGCTGGGCGGTATGACCAAAAATTTACATCACGGTATTTTCCAAAATGATACCGGTTACACGGTACATGACGGTATTTTTTTTTTCATGCATGACCGGGTGTTGACCATATTTTCTACTGATTGAGAGAGGAAATACTGCAGTATATTGACTTAGAATGCCCTATTTTACTGTCATGATGAGTGAATATTGTCAAAAAATACCACACTAAATAGTGACTAAACACGACCCCTTTTAATACATGTTAACCAGGAGTCACTCTCATATTTCATATCATATTTGTGGCGGTCAATGTGAATATTGTGGATGAGTTCTTCTGGGTCATCACGTTCTATTAGTTCTACAGCTTCAGTTTTGGAACTTTCACGCTTAGTAACACATACAGCTGTTCCCTCACCACAGTGCAACAGTGAAAAGGGACCCCTTTCAAACAGTGTTGCATTCCGAACGTTGTTTAAGCGACATACACCGGAATTGCGGTATTTTAAAAATTCATATCATAACAAAAATAAACACCGGTATTCGGGTTAGAACCGGTATTCCGCCCAGCACTAAACTGTATATTTTAATTTTGAACTCAATTATAGTTGCCCTGTCTCTTTATGCTCTCCTCCTGTTTGCTTTGGTGTGGTTGGTTAAAGTCCCCATGAAATCAAAATTAAAGTTTTTTGGGTGTTAGTATCAATATGTTAGTCTTAAGGTTATCTATAAGGCAGTGTGTGTTCCAAAACAGTGACAAAATTTGCATTTTGAAGATATAAGCATTCAAAGCTTGCAGTTCGTCACTTCCGCCAAAACGGCTCAATGATTTTTTTTTTGACGTCACATCGTACTTCAACTTCTCATCAAACTTTCTGTCCAATCAAATGCTCTCTAGAATCCGAAGCGCCCAGCCCCTACACTATAAATTAGACGCTGAAGCCGTGGCTGAAAACGGTCACTTGTCCACAGAATTAGTATTTTCTGTACAGTGAATGGCACGTAGTGCACTATATAGGGGACAGGGAACGATTCAAACAGTGTAAATATGCTTTCCATTGAGGAAAAAAATAAGTCTGGTTTCGCGCTGTGTCACGCTACCCACCGCACCATATACACTCTGCTCCGGACCAGAGACACGATAGCACGGAGCGGATCACATGCGCGAGTCGGCGCAGACCACAAAATGTATCAGAGCTATTTGAATTCTACACAGAATGAGTTTGTGGCTGGCAATGTCAAATGCGGCTTTACGGAGCTCAACGGCTCTGAACGACTCTAGCCCAAGCCGTGATATAAAGGAACGCTATTGGCTATTTTAAAAAGGGGCGGGGCTGCTTCATATGTCACACCCTGTCTTCCTGTTTCAGTTAAAATGACGTCAACACATAGAGTAAGGTTGTGTGTTTCTAAGCATTTCAGGGGACCTTTAAGTGAATGACATACACAGTCCGTGACGGACAGATCGTTAACGGCTGGTCTATGTGGTACAGTACATCGGTCAGGACATCCAAACGCTCATTCATCGACCTCAAATATGGCTTTTCGTCTGAAGATGTATGTAGTAACAACTACATGGCCACTCAATCTAATGGTAACTTAGAGAAATGTGCACTATTGAAGTGTCTGTGCGGAGTGAAGCCGAACAGTAGCGCTCACTGCATGAAAGATGGAGGCACCGGTGCGATCACTTGCTCTTAAAATACTTCATAATTTTTGGTCATACAGATAAAAGTAATGCATCTTTTGAATCTGTAAAGACTCTATGTTTATTTGTGAGCACTCAGAATAACAACGAAACGTTGCGCTTCTGTAAAATAATAAAAGCAAACAGGATGCGCTTTCTGCCATCTCGGTCATGTGAACTTGAGCGAGAAACTTCGAAACTCCATGTATGAAAAATATATCTATAGAGAGTGAAATGTTTACTTTCAAATGAAAAAAATAAATAAAAAATGGATAGCATGGATGATTTATGTGAAATTTAATGTGTGTGCGATGCACATTGTGCATTGTTTAAGCTGGCTTTCAGTTCAATAAAATAACAAAAAACAAAATTTTGGATTTTTATTATAAACTAATGTGGGCATGCTGTAATTTGTAGCCTACTGTATTTTTTTTTTTTACTGTAACTGACAGATTCTGCCAAAAAAATACAACACGGGAGTGGGAGCGAATTGGAGTCATTCTTCTGGGATTAGGAGGGGACGGGATTTTTTTTTTTTGTGGGAATGGGACGGGAGAGGTTTGAAAATCCACTCCTGTGTCACCCTCTAGTCTACAACAGGGATGGGCAACTTTGATACTGACAAGGGCCAGCACTACTAATCCACATCTACACTCTTAAAAATAAAGGTGCTTCAAAAGGTTATTCAAGCGACACCTTTTACACCATCTTACTCAATTTGGAAATGAAAGCGTTTAATTAAAGATTTTAAAAATATATATAAAACATGTGCAGTTATGCTAAATCAAATGGGAAACTTTGTTGTCAGTTAAGCAATATTACCCCAACAAGCGAGTCTCAATTGCATTGTCAGTAAATTTGCAACAAACAAATGTACAGAGGTCCTATTTTTGATTAGTTGCCTACAGAATGCATTAATTTCTGTCATGCATTTGGAAAAAAAAAAGTTTTGTTGACTATGTATTTTACCGTTGAAATCTGAGCATTTCTGTGCAACTCTGTGCAACTCTGGCATCACCGGTGCATCTTTCATACTTCTTTGTGAGCAGTGGTGTAATTGCGAAACTACATGGCCACTCAATCTAATGGTAACTTAGAGAAATGTGCACTATTGAAGTGTCTGTGCGGAGTGAAGCCGAACAGTAGCGCTCACTGCATGAAAGATGGAGCCACCGGTGCGATCACTTGCTCTTAAAATACTTCGTAATTTTTGGTCATACAGATAAAAGTAATGCATCTTTTGAATCTGTAAAGACTCTATGTTTATTTGTGAGCACTCAGAATAACAACGAAACGTTGCGCTTCTGTAAAATAATAAAAGCAAACAGGATGCGCTTTCTGCCGTCTCGGTCATGTGAACTTGAGCGAGAAACTTCGAAACTCCATGTATGAAAAATATATCTATAGAGAGTGAAATGTTTACTTTCAAATGAAAAAAATAAATAAAAAATGGATAGCATGGATGATTTATGTGAAATTTAATGTGTGTGCAATGCACATTGTGCATTGTTTAAGCTGGCTTTCAGTTCAATAAAATAACAAAAAACTAAATTTTGGATTTTTATTATAAACTAATGTGGGCATGCTGTAATTTGTAGCCTACTGTATTTTTTTTTTACTGTAACTGACAGATTCTGCCAAAAAAATACAACATGGGAGTGGGAGCGAATTGGAGTCATTCTTCTGGGATTAGGAGGGGACGGGATTTTTTTTTTGTGGGAATGGGACGGGAGAGGTTTGAAAATCCACTCCTGTGTCACCCTCTAGTCTACAACAGGGATGGGCAACTTTGATACTGACAAGGGCCAGCACTACTAATCCACATCTCAACTCTTAAAAATAAAGGTGCTTCAAAAGGTTATTCAAGCGATGCCATAGAAGAACCATTTTTGGTTCCACAAAGAACCATTCAGTCAAAGGTTCTTTAAAGTACCATCTCTTTCTTACCTTTTTGTAATCTGAAGAACCTTCTTTCGCCACAAAGAACCTTTTGTGAAACAGAAAGGTTCTTCAGATGTTGAAGGTTCTTTATGGAACCATTTAGACAAAAAGGTTCTTCTATGGCATCGTGAAGCACCTTTATTTTTAAGTGTACACACCTTTTACACCATCTTACTCAATTTGGAAATGAAAGCGTTTAATTAAAGATTTAAAAAATATATATAAAACATGTGCAGTTATGCTAAATCAAATGGGAAACTTTGTTGTCAGTTAAGCAATATTACCCCAACAAGCAAGTCTCAATTGCATTGTCAGTAAATTTGCAACAAACAAATGTACA
>NW_015506863.1:152638-154223 GCF_001515645.1 Sinocyclocheilus grahami | reverse complement strand
TGTAAAAAGGTCATGTGCCGTGTTTGTCAAATCAGTGAACCAGACATCATAGATACATTGTGAATACGCAAACAAAAACATTAACATGGGGTTTAGGAATGCAGTGTGAAACTGTATTAATTGTTAACCCCCGGGTAAATTATGACCAGTGTAATCCGTAAAGCAATATAACCCAGGATTACATGAGGTTTAGAATGACCCATGGTTAACTATTTTAAGTGTGAAAAGACCTTATGATATTCTGCTATACACAAATGGATCGGCTCCCCCTTTCAATGCAAGTCTGATTTTCAATTCCTTTTATTGCTCTTTATGTGCAAGTAAACAGCACAATCAAAGCACACCTGTCCATGCAATGTGAGGGATCATTCATGTCCATAGTTCAAACAGTGTAGAAGGAAAAAAAATCTTTTTACATACACAACCTTCATCCTCTAAATTTATTGAAGGAACTGACTGTTCTCGTCACATGGATAAAAGTGTCTGCTTAATGAATAAATGTAAATGTATAAATGTCTCTAATATGAGTCCCTGTGCTACATCTCTCAGACATTTATCTCTGCACCCAAACCTTTATATTTCATGACTCTTTGATCAAGGGAACAGAGTGATCAAAATCAGAGTAGCACATTTATTTTTATAGCATAGCAGAAATTAATATATGCAGTTTGTGTTCCACTAGGCTACATCAAAAATTTTTTACTTCATCTCTGACTGAAAGTTCTTTCACGTTCTTCTGAATTAATATTAAAATACTGCAATATTAAATGTTAATGTAGACTACAGTTTTTCTCAATCGATTTGACACTTTTCTCCAAAGTAACACAGCCATCTAAACACATGCTTATTTTAACCAAACAGTTCAACTTAATTTTTTCTTGCATTTATGTGTTTTCTTGCATTTATTCATGTGTTCTCTATTGATTATAAAACATATTCAGCTATAGATGCACAAATACACTAATGAAAATACATATTTTTTTGTAAAGTTCTTCAACAGTGAGATATATATATATACTGCTATAGTATATATGTATATATAGTGCTGTGAAAAAGTGTTTGTCCCCATCCTGATCTTTTCTGTTGTTGTGTATAAAACAAAGAGAATATGAGTAAACATAATACTTTTTTTATTGGAGCAAAAGCACTTATTCAATACCTACCACCCATGTGAAAAAAATGCCCCTTTAAACTTAAAACCTGGTTGTGCCACCTTTAAAAACTGCACAACTGTACAGTAAAAAACATTACCACAGTGAGTGGTTACGTTTGTTTAAAAAAACAAACAAACAAAAAAACTGTCTGGTTGTAAGTTAGCTGGACAGAAAAAGGATTGTTGTTGTTATTATCAGTTTAGGGGCAATTGAAAATATACCATGTGCATGATAAATTACAGAGTTTTGCTTGTTGTGTTTGGACAAATGGTATATTTGTGATTTGTGTAAAACCAATAAAAATAGCTGCAATTGTTTTTTTCCTGATATATTACAGTTTTTTAAAAACTGGTTTGGTATTATTTTCACAAGTAAGGTGTGCATTTACAAAACTCAAAACTTTAAATTGATTACACTTGTAACACGGCTAG
>NW_015506863.1:151272-152303 GCF_001515645.1 Sinocyclocheilus grahami | reverse complement strand
GCTGAATTTTTCAGATGAAGGGTGAGTTATAATAATGTGCAGTCTATAACTCACCCATGGTAATGTTTCAATATACAGTATATCACATGGCATAATGTAATGTAAAATACTGTATTTGATGCCATCTGTCTCCCTTCTTCTGATACATCTCTGCTCAATCTCTGATCTGTTCCTCTCCCTTGTGTCCTGCTCTATGTTCACAAATAGCAAAACACACGGTTTTACAAATGAGGACGTCCTCAAAGGGAGGTTTTAGGTGATTTTGTCAAGTTTTGCTTACTTCTGGGTACCAATTTGTCCCCAGAATATGGTTACAGTAAGTAGGTACACACACACACACACAATGGGTTTTATAATGTCTCCCCCAACACTAACCCTACTCCTAAATACCCTTACGAAAATATTTTTTTTTCTCATTGGATCCAAAAAAAGTGTTTGGATCCATCTTTCTGGGGACATTTTGTCCCCATAAAATACAGTTTAGCTGAACCACACACACACACATACAAAATAGTGGTGATCATCTTAGATAAATCACTTTTTGTGTAAAAATAATTCATTGCATTCGTTTATCCCTAAATTGCAATCGCGTTCTATAGAAACTATATATCTATTGAATCTATATCTATAGATGCACCAAATGATTTACTGATTAAACATTAAGATGAGTTAGATTAAATACAGTAATAGAAAAAATGTAAATTGAAAATATGCTGAAATGTTTGAAAAAAGTGCACTTGTACCACTTGCTTGTGAAAATAGTACCAAACCAATAAAAAAAAAAAAACTATAAAATTTTGGTTGGCTGTATGAACTATTATGAATCATTTTAAGAATTCTGAGCAGTGTTTTGAGAAAATTATTCACATGATTTGTAATTTGTATGAAATTAATAAAAACCTACAATTTGTTTAGGACAGTTACAAAGTGTTCAGCTCACCGTGTTAACTGTTTTGAGAATAGTGGATGTGTCAAATCGATTGAGAAAAACTGTAACTGTGCATATACCATTCTGAAGGTGTTTTTTTTTT
>NW_015506863.1:138431-146106 GCF_001515645.1 Sinocyclocheilus grahami | reverse complement strand
ACTGTATATATATATATATATATATATTTTTTTTTTTTACTTTGGCTCTTTCGGAAAAACGCATTAACCAAAAATAAAAAAAATGGCTCTTTGATCAAAAAAGGTTCCCGACCCCTGAGCTAGACCTATCGGACTGCGCCATCTAGAGTTTCATGCCAGAACTCTGTATTTCTGTCATGACAACTCTCGGAGGGATTGGTATGGTAATGTACATGATAATGTTAATGTATTTGGTCTTGGGCGGAATAGATCTGCTACACTGCTGCTGCGGCAGAGCAAGTACCGAGACTTGCTACTGCCAATACATCCACAACATAATAATAATAATTTGAATAATTCATTACATTTATATAGCGCTTTTCTAGGCACCCAAAGCGCTTTACATTGTCAGGGGGTATCTCCTCATCCACCACCAGTGTGCAGCATCCACCTGGATGATGCGACGGCAGCCATAGTGCGCCAAAACGCCCACCACACACCAGCTTATTGGTGGAGAGGAGACAGAGTGATGAAGCCAATCGGTAGATATGGGGATTGTTAGGAGGCCATGATGATCAGAGGCCAATGGGCAAATTTGGCCAGGATGCTGAGGTCCCACCTCTACTCTTTTCGAAAGACATCCTGGGATTTTTAATGACCACAGAGAGTCAGGACCTCGGTTTAATGTCTCATCCGAAGGACAGTGCTTGTTGACAGTATAGTGTCCCCATCACTACACTGGGGCTAGGACCCACACAGACCACAGGGTGAGCACCCCCTGCTGGCCTCACTAACACCTCTTCCAGCAGCTACCTAGTTTTCCCAGGAGGCCTCCCATCCAGGTACTGACCAAGCTCAGCCCTGCTTAGCTTCAGTGGGCAACCAGTCTTGGGCTACGGGGTGATATGGCTGCCGAACATGCTGCTGTAAGCATGTAAGAAATACTGCTGCTGCACATATAACACATATGAATAACCCCCCACAAAGCAGGAGACACGTTACATGTTTAACAATTCAAGCTAATAAATGCATGCCGCTGAACATAAGGATAACTGCTGCATCAGTGGACATGCATGTATCCACACACATGAAGATGAACAGACAAGGAAAGACAAGACACCCCCCACAAAGCAGATCTATCGCTAAGACATTAGTACTGCTGCTGCTCCGAAGAGCCATGTGAACCGCATGTATTAGTATCTATGTGTGCCTGGGCTACCACGCCGACCGGTTTAACGCTAGTGGCCTATGGCTATGTGTGCCTGGGCTACCACGCCGACCGGCTTAACAATAGTGGCCTACGACTATGTGAGCCTTGGCTGCCAGGCTGACCGGCTTAACTCTAATTAGACGTGAACTACGTATAATGTTAATTAACAAAATGGATATACGTTGCAATCCAATAGATAAGACCCCAGCATCCACCTGAGCAAATATAATAATTTAGTCATTTAATATCTGCTGTTACTTTCTACACTTCATCATTCCCAGTGGTAGCATAACAGCTTGTTAATTCATGGACAAAGTTAGCTGATGCATGTCATTTTACTCTCTCGTGTAGATAAAGTTATCAGGGTTACAGGGCACAAACTCCTGGGCACATTTGGACTCAAACACATTTCTCCGAACTACACTACCCATAATGCATTTCACTCAGAACTGCAACAACTATAGAGATACCTTTTAATTCCCTTCTCCCGCAACACTATCGTTGATATGACTGTGATAAGCACGTGCTTCTGACGCTGCATGCAACTGAAATCAACCACACGCTCGTCACGATGAAAACATTGACCTTAGAAATAACGAACGTGAACATTTAAATTACGCCGATGCATATGGAGAACCCCAGTTGAAATGCATACACAAGAATGCTTATTTCATTTAACCTGTTTTCATATTTGTTACTATTAACGTGTCCTCAGAGCAATTACAAGCTCTAAACTGCCTTTTGCTCCAGCTGTATAAACACAGATATTTCACTGCTGCATATAATGCAAACTGCTAACATGACACTTAGGCAGACCACGCAAATATGCACAGCGATATGGATTAAAAGAGCATTCACTGATCTTAGATGTTGATTTAGGCTGCTCTGAAGTGCGCTTCAAACTGCTACAGCAACCAAAAGCAGGTATTTGAATATCAAGCAGTAAGTACATTGGCTACAGATACAGGAGAGAACCAATCAGCTGCCATGTGACTATGATGTAACCAGGTCAGATTGAGCTATACATATTGTACTGTGCCATCTAGAGTTTCATGCCAGAACTCTGTATTGCACACTACAAGACGGAAGCTTGCTGCCCTTTCAGGTTTTTAGTGAGTGATAAAAAGCTCTAATAGCAGATGCTACAGTAAATTTAAACCTATTTGAAATCAAGCCTAAAGTCTAATGAGTGAGTATAGCCACAAAACTTAAATATCATATATGTTAACATTCTGTGAGTGATATAATCATTTACTAACCTTGTGTAAATTGTATCCAAACTTTCAACTTTGTTGTCATGTCAATAGTGACTTTCACACAGTATCCATGCAAGAAGGATAGTGACTTAACTTTCTTCTTTACATGGAGCTGAGGAGAGTTTGCTACACTGTTGTTTTCAAGCAGCAGAAGAACATACAATTCTCTCCTTTCGAGATTATCAGTTCATTTAAAAAGGGAAATTCCATTTAAATTCCATTCCTTTCAATTGATGAAATAAATGTAATTATGATGGCAAAGCTGAATTTTCAGCAGCCATTGCTCTAGTCTTCAGTGTCACACGATCCTCCATTCATTCTATTATGCTAATTTGGTGCTTGAAAACATCATCAATGTTGAAAACAGTTGTGCCGCTTAATATTTTTGTGGAAACTGTAATATTTTTTTTTCCAGTATTTTAGAAAAGTACAAGTTCAAAAGAACAGCATTTATTTGAAATATTGTGTGACATTATAAATGTCTTTACTGTCACTGTCTCTTTTAAATGTAATGTGTCCTCGCAGAATAAAAGTATTAATTTCTTTCAAAAGAAGAAGAAAAAGTGAAAAATCGTTGTGACCCTAAACCTTTGAACGGCAGTGATTGTAGAAGTTTATCATGTTTTAGTCAAAAGAAAATCTGCTTTATACTAGAAAATTCTACAGAAGAATGTCAAGGTTCAGTCTGTGAACTGAAACTCAACGGAAAGAAGGTCCTAGAACCCTACAAACACACAGAAGTCAGAAGAACTTGTGAAGCAGAAGAAATTTAAAGTTTGGAATGGCCATGTTATAGTCTTGATTTTAACCCAACAAATATGTCAAGGGACAACCTGAAAAGTTCACGTGACTGAGTTTAAGCAGAGTTCCTCCAAGCAAATGTGCAGTTCCACAGCTACTAGAAATGTTTGGTTGCATTACATCACTTGCTCACTCATTCGCATTCTGCTTAACACCCATTAACTGCCAAAGATCCATTGGTGAACAAGTGACATAATGCTAAATTTCTCCAAATCTGTTCCAATGAAGAAATAATCTCATCTACATTTTAGATGCCTGAGGGTGAGTACATTTTTCAGCAAATTATCATTCTTGGGTTAGATAATCCTTTAAAGAAGAGTTTTATAAGAAATGAGATTAATGTGTTGGCATTGTAACCTTCCAGCTGCTGCACTGTTTACCAATGTAAACGCCTTATTTTAACCATGACTTTTGTCTTTAAAAAAACTAAAGGATTATTAGAAATTATTTTCTGTTTTAATGGAAAATGTGCAACAAATGTTGTTGATTGAGCTTAACTTGATCCCAGAACACTCCTCACAATGCTGCCTGGCACAAACAACGGCAAACTCCACATACAGCAGAATCCATTTGACCTCCCTGATGGTGCATTGCTCTCAGCCAACAGTCTGATAATGTAGATCATGAATATTTAACACCCTAAACTCTAAGCCCTAACAAACGTGTATGATAAATATGCTTCCCTGCGCAGCAGAGGCTGGTGAAAACACATCACGGATGGGTTCATCTATGTACGCCTGCGGGGCCGATCAGTGGGAATGCCTGATGGGAAAAGATGTTGCCCGGTACATCCAGCCGTTTCAGAGACATGCTGAGCACAGAGCCTGTAGCTTGTCAGCAACATTTAAAAAAAAACAAAAAAAAAAAACCAAGCTCCAGTAACTCAACTGCACAGGCAGAGGCAATTTTGCAGTAAATTTACACAATTATTCTGCTTGAGTAATCAATGACTCTCGTAGCAGGCAGAAAAAAAGCGATGGCCGCCAGATGTAAAGTGTGTGTGTGAACAGGTGTGACTGTACCCCTCTGCGCTACAGTGGAGCCTCATTTCCCACAGCCTGCCAAGTTTGCAAATTGAAGTATGCGGAGGCTCAGGTAATATTGCTGCAATTTGAGATTTACTGGCAGCCTTGAGAATACAAAACAGTGTCATGTGTTCAGACAACTGCACATGTGAATGTGTACCAAGGGAAAGTTACTCGTTGGCATGCATTCAATTAATTAATGCAGAAACAGTGAATCCAAAATAAATTTAGCAATAAATAAATTAAAAATAATAAAACATATACCGTTAGAAATTTCTTGCGGCCACCAAGACTGCATCAGAACTGATTGGGAAAAATATTATTACAATATAAAATATTGTTTTCTATTTTAATATAGTTTAAAAATGAATTTATTCCTCTGATGGCAAAGCTGAAATTTCAACACCATTACTACAGTCTTCAGTATCACATGATCTTTCAGAAATCCTTATAATATGATGGCTCAAGAAACATTGTAAACAATGTCAAGTCTTTACTGTCACTTTTAATTCAGCATGTCCTTGCTGAATAATTTTAGCATAAAAATAAAAACCTTACTGACTAAAAACTTTTGGAAAATAAAATAAATGAATGTATAGTTCAAGATTTGACCTATATTATAATATATTAATAATTGTAATAATTATTATATTAAATATTATAATATTATTCTGTATATAAATTCAGACTTAGAATTCTGTTTCCTGTCTATTACCTCAATCAGTATAAAAAAATAACAAAAATTAAATATACTTTCTTCACCTCACATGTGAGTGATATTATCCTGCAGTGCCATTAAACCTTCTTGTTTAATGGCCACTCATTCAAGCCAATGCAGATGAAGCTGCCAACTCCACCAATTAATCTAGTTAAAAACACACAAGTATGCATAAAGTTCCTGAGCTTTATGACCGCTGGCCAGAACTCATACCAGCCACTCCAAAGTCCACCGGTCCAGCTGACTTTTTTTTTTAAATGCTGCCAGTTCCAAGAAACATTAATTACGAGATTTATGCCAGCTTTTCCCCATGAGATCACGTAGCAGATAACAGACGACACACTGGGTTAGAGTTCCCTCAGATCTCATCCCAAAGTAAATGGCAGCCAAGGTTAATTGGCTTCTCTGGCCTCCCCAGAGGCTGATCGACGGTATCAAAATTGTTTTGCTTTTGTTAAGTGCGGAGGGTGATGGGTTTAATCAAGGCATTAAGTAAACGAGATTTAGTCACAAGCAGTGATTTAGTCTCCGCTCCTGGCGTTCGACTGTCCACTGTGCATCCAATTAAAATCAATGCAAACTATAATTGTATTTTATAGTAATTGGGTGGTTCAAACATATTCAATCAACATGGGACTTAAATTGTGCTGCCTAAAGCTTTCATCCACCTTCCCTTTAATGGAAATGTGCTTTTGGCACGATGCATCTATGAATGCATTAAAAATGAATATGACATACAGTTGAACTATTATTGGTTAACTATAGTAGAAATTGATTTAGGTGTAGGTATTCTGTCTGTCTTTCAGCTTCTCTTCAAACCAAATATCCATGCCGAGAAGAAAGAGCTATTTATTGCTTTTTATCTCCCTTTCACTATCTTTTCCTTTTCTTCTTGCTTTAAGGGTTGAGGTGTTGATTAAAAAGGCATCTGAAAACCCACTTTCAGGCTAAAGTGGCTGCATTTTTCTACATGCTGCATTTTCAGGTTTAGACTTTTCTCCAGATATCCACTCATTTTTGGGGAGAATTGAATTTGGGCTCATCGATAATTCAATCTTCATAGCTTTTTTCCTCCATGCATTCTGTTTTCTTTAATCTGGCTGAGAGAAAATAGCTGAACAAGCTAGTCGTGTGAAACATTAGCCTGTGTAGAGATGCTTCATCCACATATCTCTCGTGCTTTTGTAGTCTTATCTTTTTTGTAATAAACTTTTCTACATTTTAATGTCATCTAAAATATGAAATCACATAAATGGAAGTTACATACTGACCACAAATGTTAAACAATAAAAACATATCTTATATTTTTTTATGTTTTTGAACAAAGTCTCTTATGCTGACCAAGGCTACATTTATTTGATGAAAAATACAGTAAAAACTGTAATCTTTTACTGTATATTATACCAGTCTTAAGTGTCACAAACCTTCAGAAATTCTGCTTAGTTATTTTTGGCCCTCAATAATTATTACGGTTCTTATCGATGTTGATTCCCCCCCCCCCCCCCCCAAATAAATGCAACCGTGGTGAGCGTGACTTGTTTCCAAATAAATAAATATATTTTGGTAGGTAGTATAGATTCTTCAAAGGAGCCACCCTTTACCTTAATAACATCCCTGTGCTCTCTTGACCTGCTCAACCAATTTCATGAGGTGCATCATGGGATACTTTTCCAACTGTCTTGGAGTATCCATGTATGCTGGGCTTTGCTTTTTCTTCACTGTCCATCTTTTTTTTCTCCATTAAAAACAATTCTGTAAAGAAAAGGCACAACCGCACAATTTATATTTGTCTGTAAAACTACTTTCGAAAACATTTACACATACAGCAAGCCAGCAAATTCAAAGGTTTTTAAGATCATGAGGAATCCTAAACCAGAAAAATCTGTCCACACTTTGACTGGTAGTCTAAATTCAGTCAAGTGTGTTCACCTTCACATAACAGAGGGTGCGATCATTGTGATTGTCAGACAATCAGGTGCATCCCATCTTGAGGGGTGCTGTTTAGCTTTGTCTACAGCCTAGCTGTTACAGCAGATGGCCAAGAGAAGTTGTTTCATTACCACTGTATCCTAAGGGTTCTCAATCGATTCGCTTTCTCTTCTTCCTTCTCCACCTTGACTTATATTACTAGCAGTTCATTTGACACACTGGAAACAGACTGCATTGTAGAATAGAGTACCCAGCACAACGTGCTCTATTGTATACTGCACATTTTTCCAGGTTGTATTACATGAATAAAGAAAAATAGTGCTATGCACAGTAAACATACTATATACACTGCAGAAATAATAAGAGTAGTATGGCAGAACACTAGGGCTTAAGCAGTACACTAGAGCTCAAAATGGATTGTCTGCTTGCCTGAGGCCATTATAAAAGTGTTTTTGGACAGCTGACAGAAGTCTCATGCATTTGTCAGTGCTGTATCTGTAACATTTTTTATATGTGGACACTATCATTTAAAGGTTTGGGTTAAGTAATAATTTATTTTTTGAAATAAATGAATATTTTTTAATCAGCAAGAACACATTTATTTGATTAAAATTGACAGTAAAATAACTTTCAAAGCCCCCCCCCAAAAAAATAAGCAGCAACTGTTTTCATCATTGATAATAATAAGATATGTTTCTTGAGCAGCAAATCTGCATATTTGAATGATTTCTGAAGGATCACGTGACACTGAAGACTG
>NW_015506863.1:118415-138117 GCF_001515645.1 Sinocyclocheilus grahami | reverse complement strand
CTGAAGACTGGCGTAATAATGCTGAAAATTCAACTTGACCATTACTTTTTACAATATTTTCAAATAGAAAATTTATTTTGTAATAAAATTTCACTATATTATTTTTTACTGTATTTTTGATTGATGAAAGAGACTTTTCTGAAAAATATTTTTACAGACACCAGTCTTTTAAACGGAAGTGTACATGCATCTTTATGCTTTACAAACTTAAAACACTTAGTTTTCAGAAGATAATGAGGTTTTATTGAAATACAAGAATGTCTTGTCATAGTTTAGGTAGAATCTGGATGAATGGGCTAAAAATTATGAACCGGTAATTCTTTTCCATCAATGCTATTTCGGTAAAATATTTCAAAAGTATGTGTGTTATTATTTAACAATAATAACAGAAGTCTCATGCATTTGTCAGTGCTGTATCTGTAACATTTTTTATATGTGGACACTATCATTTAAAGGTTTGGGTTAAGTAATAATTTATTTTTTGAAATAAATGAATATTTTTTAATCAGCAAGAACACATTTATTTGATTAAAATTGACAGTAAAATAACTTTCAAAGCCCCCCCCCAAAAAAATAAGCAGCAACTGTTTTCATCATTGATAATAATAAGATATGTTTCTTGAGCAGCAAATCTGCATATTTGAATGATTTCTGAAGGATCACGTGACACTGAAGACTGGCGTAATAATGCTGAAAATTCAACTTGACCATTACATTTTACAATATTTTCAAATAGAAAATTTATTTTGTAATACAATTTCACTATATTATTTTTTACTGTATTTTTGATTGATGAAAGAGACTTTTCTGAAAAATATTTTTACAGACACCAGTCTTTTAAACGGAAGTGTACATGCATCTTTATGCTTTACAAACTCAAAACACTTAGTTTTCAGAAGATAATGAGGTTTTATTGAAATACAAGAATGTCTTGTCATAGTTTAGGTAGAATCTGGATGAATGGGCTAAAAATTATGAACCGGTAATTCTTTTCCATCAATGCTATTTCGGTAAAATATTTCAAAAGTATGTGTGTTATTATTTTTTAACTAAACAAATTATATTAAAAATACAATATAAAATTATCAGTTTAAATGAATTAAAATGTGAAGTTTATAATTGTATGTGTTGGAGCCAGTGAAAATATTGGCCTGTCTCAGCAAACAGAAACAATCCTTACTGTTGAGCCATGAGTGCACATTGAGATACATTTATTTCTGCATAAATATACCAAAACCAGTTCAATAGGTCATCTGCACTCATAAGCTCTTAGAAAGCTCAATTTATTAAATATAATTATGAAATGTATGTACACCATTCATTTACAATAGTCGTATAGAAAAAAAACAGCCATAGAATTAATTCTCAATAGAAAGCAAGTGTTTTTTTCTTTTCTTTTTTTTTTTGTATTGTTTTTCTAGTCAGGAGATATAATGCACTTCAATAAGGACGAGACTTACAAAACCATTCTCTCAGAACCCTCTCCGCTGGGGTTTCAGTCCATTAGCTTAAGCCCACTCTATATTCGGGCTTTGAGACAGACAGGTTTGAGCAGGCACACTGGATAAAGAAAATTCAGACGGATGCTTCAGCCCTCCTGCTGTGCTGTCTGCTTGGAAAGTGTGTGTGCTGTGCATGTATAACCTATTATTATGCCCGTAATATAACAATATACAGCTCTGTCATCATCCAGGAGGCCGGCACATATTACTTTCACGCAAGCTTTAAGAGGGGTAGCCTGATTAAACTGCACGGAGGACAGGCAGCCAATAAACCCTCTCAATCCAGCCTGGACCAGCTCCTTATCAATAATGTCACTACCTGAAACAGAAAAAATTGAGCAACTGAAATTAAATGTGATGTTTGTAATATTTACATGTTAAAATACATTCTCTCATCCCAGGTTAATATGCACAGACAACGACACTACTGTTCAAAAGTTTGGGGTCAGTAAGATATTTAAAATGTTTTTTAAAGAAGTCTCTTATGCTCACCAAAGCTGCATTTATTTGATCAAAAACACAGTAAATAAAGTAAATATTACTGCAATTTAAAATGTTTCTATCGTCATGTAAAATGTAAATTATCCCTCCGACTGAATTTTTTTAGCAGCCATTACGCAAGTCTTCAGTGTCACATGATCCTTCAAAAATGGAAACCATGATACATTTTTTTCAAGATTCTTTGATGATTAGAATTTCAAAAAGTTTCTTTTGAAGCAGAAATCTTTTGTAACATTATAAAAGACTTTACCGTCACTTTTGATCAATTGAATGCATCCTTGCTGAATTAAAGTATTAATTTCTTAAAAAAGAAAAAGAAAAAACATATTTTAATGATAGTCTAGAAACAAAAAATTAATTCAGGTTATCTCCTGAAAAGAGTAACCAAAACAAGACTCTGTTAGTGATATTGGCACAACAAATGGCGTGAGTTTGGAGTGAAATTAGCTGTTTGTCTGACCAATGGGATACATCTGATTAACATATTGGAGTAATTTGAGACTAATTATGCATTTCACCTTTAAATTATTTTAAAGTCACTGTTTAACCACTCCACAGCTTCACAGAATCACACAAGTAACCTTTAATCTGCTTAATAACCTTTTTAAAAAGCTTCATTATTATATTCCTCAAGTCCTTTTTTTAGTGTCCACAAAGCCTTTCTAAAACAGAATAAATCAGCACATTCAATGCTGGTTCCTTTTCTATTTTGCGTCTGTAATGACTAATGAGTCTAAAAGGGGCTTGTTGTAGTTGCATGAGTGCTTTATTGCTAATTTGTCTAAAATGTTCTCTTGCCTCTATCAAAGCGCTGAGGTTCGTGCCACTTTCAGACCCTCCTCATTGGTTATCCGGTAAAGAGAAACAGACAACCAGACAACCACTCTGTCCTAACCTGCCTGGATTCAACACCTGATGCCACATCAGTGATTTGATTTGATTTGATTCAATAGACAGAAAAGTAGTACTTAATACGTCAAGGATAGCACAATAAAGTTAAAAACGTGTTTCCATTGTGGTCCTTGATGTTAAACAGAAATAGAAATGTGTGAAATGGCACACAAGGAACATGAAGAAATAAAGTCCTCTTCAAAAGCCTGTCAGAAACTCACCTTGGATTCTCCCTAGAATCACCGACCTCGCCGGGCTGAGAGCAGAGCCAGGAGACAGGCTGTACTGCTGGGTTATTGTGTTGTCAATCTGGAAGTGGACAGATATAATGGCAGATAACTTGGAAACGATAGATAACAGTAATAGATTTGAATCAGTCACAGGAAAAAACAAACAAACATCTGAGATCACTAAGACATGCTTTTAGAAATATAATTTATATGCTACAAGACCTTTAAAATTTCAGAATAGCATAAAAATCATCTGTCCTCATTTCTGTAGAAAGTATAGTAGAGGTCAAGTAAACCCCTTTAGAAATCAGATATTGGCCATTGTGTTAACACCTGTTGCTATGGAGACAAAGACTCACCTGGACAAAAAGCTCCTGTCCCTTTCGATTGATTTTGACCCAGTGAAATCGTCCGTCTGCTAGAGTGGATGACACTGGGCTGAACTTTTCTGTTCGTTTTTCTTTGTTCAACAAGTATCGTATTTGCAGGCTGCCTGGGAAATCAGAGTAAAAGCTATTGACTTAAAGTCATAATATATTTGTTTGACACAATGAATGCAGAGTTGTATCATGACAAGAAGGAATAATGTTTTAAATTTGCAGAGATAAGTAACGGGTTGCAAAACAAACTCCAACAGAGTGTTCAAGACCCCAGTGTATATGTATATATATTAGGGGTGTAACGTTTCACTCGTTTTCTCGATGCATCGATTACAAATCCTGACGATGCATATGCATCAATCTTGAAACACGGATTTTTGAATTGTGAATCGACGATTTCGGACAGTAATCGTTTTAAAACGCTAAGAATTGAATAAATTGCGATTTCTATAGCGATTCAATGCTTTCAAAATATATACACATTCAATTACTACAAGCACGAATGAATGGAAACCTTGAACAGTGTTCGTGCCTCGCATCTCTCCTTCACACCCTGCACTATTTACCGCCTGTGACTGTCACAAGATTGCGCTCGTGCTCAGTTCGTCTCACTGACACATTTTTTGAGCAGCTGATGTGTGATCACTCTCCTTAGTACTCGTGGCCAGTAATGCTAAGTAAAGCAGTTTTGTTTTTCTGTAGTTTTTCAATGGCTCTCGGTCATACCGACATCATTACCTGAGCAGTCGAATGCTGCACATTTATTGCATGGACGGAGTAAAAATGTAAGCGTCTAAAGCATATGCACAGTTCCATTGAATGTTAAATGTGTTTTAGCAATGTTGTTCAACCGAGTGTACGAAGGAAACTGTTAAAATGACCACAGCATTAACAACAACCTTGAGATAAGAGCGCGAGGTTTATCTGATAATCAGATGCATGAAAGTAGCGTTTGTTGCTATAGCAAACAGACATCGGGCAAGTTTTCTTTCTGAATCATCATTCACTGATGGAGAGGAAAAGTTAAATACTATAGCATTTTATTTTATGAAAATGAGATAAAGAAGTTTTCACACTGAAAGAGAAGTGATCTCGCGCTCAAAGAACTTAAGACGTGCCAGGAAATGCCTAAAATGGACAAAGGCATCTATCACTGCAGCTAAGCTGAATAAAAAGCAGAATGAACTGGTGAAAAGTTAAGACAATAAACACAATAAATAAATAAAATTTATGAATGATGCAGTGCTAATTGATTGTTTGTAGTATATAAAACAATCATAAAATTGCCATTAGGAAAAAATTATAGTTTACAAATGATTGATTATTGTCCAGCAGTGTATTTGATTTCTTATAGCAAATTCAAAGTAAGAGATAAGAAAAGAATTCCTTCTTTTAAAAAAATACAAAATAATACATACATAGGCCTACATAAATTATTGTATTTTACATTTCTGTCACTTCTGAAATGATGGCTACACCCCTGGTGTGACAAAATGTTAGCCTATACATAATACTTTTAAAGCTCTTTTTTAAAAACTTGGCTTACATAAATTTCTACATATGCCATGTCATGCCATAGCATCATTAAACTAGCATCTAACAATGGACAAACGTGTTTTTCCCTCTAACCTATGGTTCTGTAACCATAAAGACTGCTGTGTAATTTGCCCCCTGACTAAGCATTTAAAGAATTTAGGGGAAGCATTTAAATAATCCTGTGAATGCACTTAAAGAATGCAGAATCGATTCGTTAATTGAATCGAATCGAATTTAGTTGTGAATTGAATCGTTCTGAATTTACAAAAATCGTTCTTGAATCGAATCGAAAACCTATGAATCGTGAATCGAATCAATTTGCTGTCTACCCAAAGATTCACAGCCCTAATAAATATATACACACCATAGAATGCTGCAATTTATTGATTAGAATCGACTATTCCAAAGTGCCATGCAATAATTCTATTTAAACAAATGTACTCTCCTCAGTAAAAAGTTTTACACATAAGAAATGAAGCACCTTTTAAAAACATGTTAAAATGTAAGATGAAGTCTTCAAAAAATTTGGGGTCAGTAATTTTTTTTCCTATACTTTTTTTTTATTATTCAGCATGCAAGGACACCTGATGGAGTTTTGGTTCTTAGTCATTGTCTCCTTTGGCATGCTCAGTTTGGGTTTAAAGACAATTAATATTCAGTAATATTAGCGATTTGACTGCACAGAGTATTGAATGAGAACAGAAACTGAACTGAATTGAGCTGGATAATGACACTACTGTCTTCTGTGGAGCTGCTTTATAGCTGAATGGAATGTGTTTCATAATTGATGAACTTTGCAACATCTTCAGTGTTACTTAGTTGAGTTGAACTGAATCAACACTGAACTAAATTGAGCTCAATAAGGACACTTCTGTCTTCTGTAGAGCTGCTTTATAGCTGAAATTGAATTAGTTTCATAATTAGTGAATTTAGCAACATTAACACTTATTTTCCCCATTATTACTGTGAAAGTGCTTTGAAACAATCTGTATTTAGCACTACATACATTAATGTGAACTGACATTAAATATTTAGTTTTTTTTTTACTGAATTTTAATCAAATTAAGAATCCTGAAAAATATAAAGTAGCACAATTTCTTTTTAACATTAATAATGATAACAAATGCTTCTTGAGCAGCAAATCAGTGAGGGATTTCTGAAGGATAATGTGACTCTGAAGACTGGAGTAATGACTGCTAAAAAAATCACAAGGATGCCAACATAGGAATAAATTACATTTTAAAATATATAAAAATAATTTTAAAAACTGTAATTTTAAATTGTAAAAATATTTCACAATATTACTGTATTTTTCTGTACTGTATTTATACTTTTACTGTATTTTTGATCATCTAAATGCCAAATAAAGTCTTGATGAAAATAAGAGACTTCGTATTTCACTTCTTACTTGTAATAAAAACATAAACAAATCTTACATATGCCAAACTTTTAATTTAATTAATTAGATAATAATACTAGCCTGATAATAATAATAATAATAATAATAATAATAATAATAATTATGATGGTCTTGATGCCAGCAACAGGCGATATCTCTAACTATATTTGATACACGATACTATCGTCTTTCGGCACAACCCTATAATGAGAACAAAACTTGAACTGAATTGAGCTGAATCATGACACTACTGTCTTCTGTAATTGATCTGGATTGAATCAACAGTGAACTGATTTGAGCTGAATAATTGTCAATATTCTCTGTCAATTCAAAGTGACACAAATTTCTGTAATATTTTTTAATATTATTTGCTTGCTTCCTAACTTTAATCCATTGCTTTTTATGTCTTTCCTTAGCATACTTGTCTTCAGTTCTTCTGCATTTCAGTGCAGTGCTTCTTTCTTTTTACCACCTTTCTCCGTTTTTATCCTTCCATGTCAAGACTGATGTGTATTGCTATCTGCTGTGCAAGACATTTTAGCCAGTCATGTGTTCCCTTGATGAGATGGTGACAAATTCTTTTCCACTAACTGTAAAAACATAGGCGTGAAAGTACTGTAAATGGAGATGAGAGACAATGGTTTCAAGAGCCTTCAATTTAGATGCCATGTGCTCTTTAGGTAAAAGGTGTGGATGTAACAGAGAGAAAAAGCATATGTGCATATGATGCACTTTAATGGATATGTGTGAATTTCAAGAATATTGAGGTGCCAAGTTGAAAGAGTGTATGCCAACAAGAAAGGTACAGGGTGTGAAATTGAAGAAAAAAGCCATCTTTTCCTCAACTCCTTTTAGGATTAAAGGAAACATTGATGTATTTCCACTACTCTGTAAAAATGTAACCTGCATAGCTAAAATTTAATTTCTAGAGCTCAAAGGAAGACAGATATTGTATACATATTGCCGTTCAGAAGTTCTAATGTCCCTCCAAACCTTCTAATATTGTGGCTGCTCTTTTCTATTCAGTGAAACAAATTAAAGACTAAGCTGAAGAAAGGAAAAAATAAATAAGTAAGTAAGTAAGTATTGTCCTTTTTGAAACTTGATATGGTTTGTAACAGGGTGAGCAAATTAGGACTATTCCACAAGGAAATGTAAGAGTAACGTATGACTTGGTACCGTTTGATGTTAGCATAACAGCCATATAGTGCTGGTCCAGAGTGTGAGCTGTCAGGATCAAGGCTGGCACATGATGAGTCAAGAATCCAAACGACACCTTCTCTTGAGATTTGATAACTTCTGCGTCATGGAAACCGGCCGGTGATCTTCTGGCTTCCTCATTCAGTATTCCGGAAAATGGCTCCTGGAGAGTGTACAGGACTGAAGATCCACTTTCAAAGGAAGCTGCTAGAGCTGTGATGGACACGGAGAGACAATGCAGTCCCTGGTGAACTTCACTGAGAACATTATCATCATCTCTATGCAAATTCAGATTGCGTGCAAAGGCAATGAACTCTACATCTCATCTGTCATTATTAGAGCTATGAAAAACAACAACATTAGTATTGTTTCCTCCCCAACCACAGCTGAGACCGTGGCAGAGAGGTGTCCTACTGATTCTTTCTGTCTCTTCTCATTTTCTGGTCATCTATTCTAGTTAGCAGTAAACAGCCATGGCTTGAGCGAACCCGTCGTGACATCGCATTGTAAAGAAACAAAGCCATTACATCACTAATCTGACTGACAGGCTGCAGGATAGGTATGAGGCAGGCGAATGGCCGCTGTAATTAAATTCCATTTGTCAGTTAAAGCTTTTCTGCCAAGGCCTGTCAGCCCAGCCTCAAGGAATTCAAGGTGAATATGCCATCAAGGGCATGTTGTCATCCACCAGTGGCCGACCCTCCTGAACTAATAGAACATGAAAAGTTGTCGAAAACAGATGAAATTGAGAAATTTCCAAAGAAGATATAGTGGGTTGACTTTCATTCCTGTTATACACATTTTTTATTACAAATGTCTCCTATTGTGAGACTCATACCATATCCAACAGCTCACGGCAAGTCATGGCTTAAAAGGATATTAAATCAACTCCTATAGAGTGCTGATTTAATTTCTCTCTGAAGGCTTTGATCTAATTGTGTGACTTTACAGTGTAAATCCAATAAAAATACTTCCGCCATCAGGAATGCCAACATTATGGCATTTGAGAACTACAAGCATCTGAGGCGTGCTTAAGTCCAGAGTGACTGTTTCATTCAGCTTTTTTTGATTAGTGCAACAAGACCTATGAAAGCAAGCTCGCCCTGAGGCCATCGTAACCTCACCTGTTCTGCAGTGTGGCCCGTCGAAGGCTGTCTGTGTGCAGTCGCAGGTGTAACTGCTCCTCTCTTCGACACATCTCCCTCCGTTATGGCAGACGCTGTCGCTGGTGCAGTGACCCGGGCAGCCTGAATTCACCCCCGGGGTGGTCTTTGCACGTTCATACAAGTCAAGGGTCACCCCGTTAATGATGAGGGCACGTAAGCAGCCCAGAAAGCCCCTCTGTCTAGAAGCTGTTCCTCCTAATGTGGAGAGTACAATGATTAATTGTCATAGGCAAATTATAAAGCCAAGGCCTTTGAAGTACATAATAGTGTAATTCTTAGAAAAATGATTCCATTTATGTGCTATGTGTGTCCCTATTATACTATTGACATAACTGAATTTTAGCATTATTATTTGATAATTTTACTCTATTTAGTGTGTAAACAAAAATTTTATATTAATATTTAACCATTAACATTACTTAATTATCTTTGTAATTTACATGTTCTTATTCATCACCATTACACATGAATAGGTTTTATAGGTTAACATTTGACCTGCTTTTACTGGCATTCAATTATTGTGCCTTCATATTCTATAAAGTTTTTGTAAAATGCATGCTCTGATGATCAACTTATGACACTGCATTTAAGTGAGTGACAGCATAACATTTTTTTACCATGTTTTTAACAGAGAGTTTACTGAAAATTATTGTTCTTAGCATAAAACAAGAATACTGACTGCAAATAATGTGGTGTGGTGTGAGGGCTTGGCATATACAGAGATATTTACAAGCAAATTATTTATTTGAATACACAAAGTACATTAGGTTTTTAAATATTTTGTGTTCAAACTGTATTTATTTAATAATTATGGAATTGATTTACAAACTAAAAGCCAGAGGCAGATTATTGTGCAATGTGGGACTTTGATTATAAACAAGCCCAAACTACACTGGCACTTATTTGAAATGTCTTTACTATTCCAGCTGCTCACTCAAACAAATAAGGGAGATAAAATAAGCATCATTCAAGCATCATATAAATCAAAGTTAATAATAATAAGCAATAGCTGGGCATAAATGTGTGGTTTTCACTGACTGCAAACTGCTTTGAAACCAGGAGCCCATCGAGCATGCCACATTTTTACTTTGAAATGTGCAGTGTTTGCATTCATTTAATTTAAATCACAGATAAATTATGTTTAATAATCAAATTAGGCCATAACATGATTACTGTTTTTCCGCCCCCAAATTCAAGACCTCTAAAATAATTAAGATTGTTATACCGTTTAAAACTGTATGACTTTTTATGACCTTAAGTTTGATACAACTGAATTTAAGTCTTTTAAGGACCTTCAATTACTTACTATTTATTTGCACACATACATTTTGCAGTTCACACACATCTATTTGTAGTAAAATGCAAGTTAAATGCTTGCACTGTCACGCCTTGGGTGTAATTATATTTTTGCACTGATCTTCAACCCTGTAACATTTAGCAACACCATGGTTCCTGACTTACAAATATGATCACAGATTCTTTCTATTGAAATGATCTAAATTTTCTCTGTTCCCTGGGGTATTCTTAGCTCCAGCTAAAGTACACTCAATGTTATTTTATCATGATTAATGACATTTGCTTGATTACATGTCTGCGTACCCACAAAGAGTTGACTGCTGAGCTGAAGCCGGTAGGGTCTCTCAGATGATGCTTCATTTAGCTTCAGTGGCAGAGAGTCAACCTGTAGAGAAGCTTCTTTCACATTTCGTTCAGCACGGATAAAATGCCATTGACGATCATTCAGGGCTACAGGTGACTGAACGGTAATAATTACTGGTCCATCCCCTAGGTCAAAAGTCAAGTTCACTGTATAGGGAGCTGAGAAAGAAGAAGAAGAAAAAAAAGAGTTTATCTCACACTGTGTGGTTTTAAATCACATGACAATGAATTTCACTGAAAGTTCACTGAATGAAAGAGTCTCTAAGCACTTGCTGAAACCCCTATTTTCGGGTCAGATGCACACAATACCAGGATATTCAAGGATATATTATCCTTAAAATGAACGATTATGTAAATGTTTCTGTCTTGCTTTCCAATTAAAACTTTTTTCATTTATAAAACTACTCTTTTTCTTATGCAATTTTGCTTCAAGTAAGTTTATATTTATAATTTAGATATTTTCTTGGAAAAAAATAATAAGAAAAACAAATTTTTTTTTTTGGCAAATAATATTTAAACAATGACTCACAACTAAGTTCCAGCCTTATGAAGTCTCTGACACCCAGATTCTCTAAGAAGACTCCTGAGAGAGCACTAGTTTTGAAAAAGAGTGAAATATCGACGCTCAGTTCAGCTTGCAGGGTGGGGAAATGCAGATAGGAGGATTCCTGGTAAAAAGATGCAGAGCTCCAGAAAAATCCTGCAGCAGAGGGACAGGCAAGAAAGCACACAATGTGTTGAAAAACAAATTTAGCATTGAATTCGATAAAAAAGGGTCCATCTCTACTGCATTTTGAAATATGAAAATATATTCAGCAGAGAGCCATATTACCCCCCCATTCCCCATTTAAATTTGGTAAACAAAACACCCACGGTTGCCATAGCAACGCAGCGGTCCAATTTGGAGCTCGGCCTGTGAGTTTGTCCGGTTTGTGTCTCCAATGGCGATCTCACTAAGTGGTAAATGGTCTTTGTAAGACAGCACACCAGTATCATTTGCCCTGCAGGAGGAGAAAGAGAATGAGAGAATGTGCAAGAGAAGAGGTAATGAGCGAAAGGCTGAGAGAAAGTCTTTTTAATCTCTCTCTGAGGTAGAAGATTGCCCTCCAAGGAATGTGTATGCTTCACTTGTTGCTTAAAAAACGGTAATACTTGCGCCCTTTGGCGAGTATCAAGCTTTTTCTGCAGTGTCTAGGTCACTTTAACAGAAAAACTAATGAAGGGTTTTAAAGTACGATTCCAATACAGCCATTTAATTGACTAAAACTCTCAAATCTGCCTAAGATTTATTTCGTTCTATCAGAAAATAACAATCCTATTACCTTACAAAGTAGGAAAAACTGCTCACTGAGTGCCAAGTGTGTGGAAAATTGGGCTATTTTTAAAAGGATGCCACAGTTTGATTTTTTTTCCCCACGGGTTAAAGGTTTGGCACATTAAATAAATTATATCGGACTGAAATGATTGTATTGAAATAATATATATTCTACCAATGATAAACTGTGCTAAATGTTAGGTATTCTGAGAGATGGGTACTTATATGAAGCTTTTGAGCTGCTGTGAGATCCTTTATAAAAACAAACTGTGTTTATGTTTATGATATTACATTGTATGATATTATATTATGATTTTTAAGTTGAAACTGTGCATAACACATAAGAGTGGCTGCAAAATATGCATTTTTTCATATTTGGGCTAGGGTCATTGGGCTATTTTTGACTGGCCATTGGGCTAGTTTTGTTACACAGAACTGGCAACCGTGATTCAATGTGAAATTAAGATTTACCAGGTGTCTTGGTCGGCATCACAGTTGCAGAAATAATTCATGTCCCTGCAGTTGCCATCCAAACTACAAGAGCACTGCTGGACCCCAGGCAGAAATCCTCCCCAATATGTTCGTTTCACTCCGTCTCTATCCAGCCACCATGACAGAGGAGTTCCATCTGAAAATGGACAAAATGCCCCTAGGATAAGAATATTTTTTACTTATCTAGCAGTAAATAATTATGCAAAAAATGACAACACTGTTTGGAGTCTAATGTAATTTAGTCATGCATGATGTCAGTAATGGGCTCTGAGACTCCTGTCAGTCAAGCAGCCATTATAGTATTCCTGCAATGTGCATGACCAGACATCTGCTATCACAGCGGTGCAGAGATCTGGCCAAGAGCTTAGCCAATGACAAACGGCAATCAGCAATGCAAGATGTCTAGTGCTGGAGGTTCACCATTTGAGCAATGTTTGATCAAAGGTTGATCTTTTGCTCAAAGGCTTTACTGGATCTCATTCTGAACAAATCAAAATGAACCCAAAAAGTGAGCCACGTGTTTGTGGATAAGTTGACTCCAACTCAGTTAAATGCCTAAGCAAATCATGCCCGCAAAGTCGAGAGTATTAAAGCAGTGTGAGAAAAAAAAAACATATGGAATAATTTAGAGTACCAGTGTATAATCTTTTTTAAGGCTTTATGCATGCCTTTGCAATTCAAATGCTCTCATCATGTCCCAAAACCATCCCTGCATGACAAGAATTACATTCTAACAGCTTTTTAAGTGAACATCATCATTCACCGCACATCGTCGTCATGTCACACTTGAGCCACTTTAATATCTGTGGTAATAACCTGCTGTTGTGAATCATTTAGCTGTGAGGTACTTTTTTGTTCCTTTGGAACATATTAGTCGAATTTAGAGGATTATAATTCCTGAGGTACATAAATCACACACTTCATAAGAAAGACAACATTTTAGCGCTACAGTACACAAAAACAATAAGAGAGACTAGAGTAATAAAGCAAGACCAACCCCAGGTGTCAAAAAGCCGAGACTTTCTGCAACGATATTTCACTTCCTGTTGGCAGTGTTCCGAGGAGGTCACAAGCGAGCGGAGATGGTACGGCGAGATGGTGTAGTTGAAGATGAGAACAAAAGGGCTGCGTGGAGTGGATCCTCGAATGTCAATGATCCTCATGTGATCATGCCCCACTACGGTCCAAACTTTATCTTCTGTCCAAGAAACACACACACACACACACACACACAAACACAAACACAGCATGCTTGAAAAACTAGTACAGACTGAAATCCCCATTGACTCGGATCATGTATCAACCATCTCAAGCCTCCACTCAATCGACCGTATGTGTTCGCAAATGAAAATGAGAGATTAACAGAGTGATGGAGTCGTATGTAAATACCTGATGAATATTAAGCAGAGAACAGAAGGTCACTCATTCAGGAGGGTGTGAAATGATGAGAGTATGGTAGTGTACGCTAGTACCTTTCTCTATGCAAATTGAAATTGCTGTGTGTGATGTCCAAAGGTGCCGGTCTGCGGTGTCTTGCAGAATTAGCATGGTTAATAGCTCCTGTAATTGAGGTCAGTTTCAAATGATTTTCTTGCCAGTGCTTGTTGGCGTCGTCTGAGAGAAAAGGTCTATTTGTATTGGGACTCTGGATCTTTTAATGCATTCACCGTGACAAAGCTAACTTTGCAATCTGACTAAAGCTCAATGAAAGCTAACTTTGTAAAATAAAGTCAGCTTAGCTGTGCCAACGTGCAGCAGGTGGTCACAGCGTATGACAGTTTCCCGGTGCTTACTTTTCTCAGCTCGGCTTGCAGCTTCAATAACCTCGGAGCCAAAGCCTGCTGCCTATGAAACTAAGAAAAACGAAGCTATCAGTCTCAGCTAGTACGCGCTGCCAGTCTCTGCAGGGAGACATGCTCCTTGACTTTTTTCTTCTTTCACCTGCACTCCTCCCTGCTGCTGACATAATGGGGCTTGAATTTCCCTGCGTGATGATATAATGTATTACAGTCTTATCTTAGAGACAAATCAGCCCAGCATCTGATGCTGAGTCATGTCAGAAGCCATAAACCAAGGTCGGTGAAATTGGTGATGAAACCTGACAGGAGATGTGAGAAAACGCATTGTTCCTGGTGATAGAAGATGCATTTGCTTGCCTCCACATGTCTTGGTGAGGTGGTAAACCATTTCCCCCCCTTTATTTTGCTATAGCACTGCTGGTTATAAAGAGCTTATCTCTAGATGTCTAGATGTCAAAAATACTAGTGATTTTTACAGAAAAAGACTGTAAAAATGCTACAGTAAAAACTGTTATTGGTTAACCGCATCCACAGTGTCTATCAATCGTGGCAGGAGTAATTGCTTAAATTTTGATGAAATGATGGAAAACTATTAATCCGTCATATATCAATGAAAAAAAAAGCGCTATCAGTAAGTTCATATTATTCCCCCACGGTCTTGGGATAATACAAAACATCTAAACCCCAGCAATATCACACCATCTAGATGTCTTGGTAACACTCATCATCCACTTCATTGGATACAGTCTAGCTGAATCAGGGATGTTTGTGTGGTGCCTGAGCAAAAAATCTGCCTCACCGGAGACTCCCTGAGATAGATTGGCCAACCCTGATCCAACCTGCTGAACTAGACAGCCGCATGAGATGCTGAACTCACCTAATGAGATGTGTGATTTCTCCAGGCAGTCCCCCACACATGCTGAGGTCACACCTGTCCATGCACTTAATCAGGTTTGTAAATGAGAAGTGCTGAGCTTTGAGCTTCATCATTCAATAATGTGAAAGATGATGAACATCAGTGTATAATACGTCTAGAAACGTGCCTAGCTGAGTATGCATATTTGGGTGAGTCACCTGCCATGGTGCAGTTGACTTGAGTGTGCTCTAGAGGTCCGCTCCCATCAAGGTCGATTGTAAACACACTCGACTGGCTTCCTGTTTTCCTGAAGGCCTCACAGGATCGCTCATATATTGCTGAAAATGATGAATCATAGAAATGATGTAAATAAATCTGCTGCTGTTTTTATGTTGTGTTTAATTACAGAACGCTTGCATTTTGGCACATCAGCATGCTTGGCACAGGGATACTGAGCCTGTAGGAGGTAAACACAAAAGTGAAATCAAGAACATTTTGTTGCCTTAAAGTTTAAAGTGTAATCATATGAGATAAATTATACATGTCAACGTTTGATGATTCAGCTGTATCATTTAGACAGAGCATTCTGCCTGAATGCTACTGATAGCAGATATCTGTTAAATCAGTCACACATAAAGACACATGCAAACTAGTCTTCGTTCACTTACGTATATTAAATTAATATTCCTAACAATGGCATAACCATTTCAAACAGTTCATTTAGCAAACAGAGGTAATTATTGTTTACTTGAGACCTGTTCTTCATGACAGAGACATCCTCTGTGCAGTAGAGTGAGCTAATTTGCTGCATGTGTTGTTTTGCTGACAGTGAATTGCACAGCAGGACTTGTAAAATGGAAATATCATATTTCTCGGTCTTTTAATGCAATAAGTCTAACAGATGGCATTGTCATGCCTCTCTCTCCTCCAGAGAACATGTACAGTCATGAGCGTATGATAAAACAGTGCATGTGGCGGCAGATTAGAACATATTGATCCAACAAATTTGATTACAGCAAGGAACCGTAAAAATGTATCTGCCTAAATAATTACAGCTTACTCAAAATACTACCATAGACACAGATGGCAAAATTAAATGGATAAATTGGGGAGTACACAGTTTCATATCATCGTTACATGACATGTAAACTTGCAGCTGTCAAGTGATACATTATGTACACTCTAATTAATCTTAATGATTCAAAAATAAAAAAGTAAGAAGCATTGGACTAATCAAATAAGTATCATTTAAAATAATGAAAACCATTTATATGAATAATAACAATAAAACTATGGTAGACACAGATGGCAAAATTAAATGGATAAATTGGGGAGTACACAGTTTCATATCATCGTTACATGACATGTAAACTTGCAGCTGTCAAGTGATACATTATGTACACTCTAATTAATCTTAATGATTCAAAAATAAAAAGTAAGAAGCATTGGACTAATCAAATAAGTATCATTTAAAATAATGAAAACCATTTATATGAATAATAACAATAAAACTATGGGGAAAGACCGACCTCACTAACTTTACTGAAACATAATACAAATTTAATTGAAGTCGAAGTCAATTAAAGATCTAATTGCAAAATTTAGTAGGCTACTTTCTCCCACACAATGTAAGCACCTGTAGATGACAATTAGCCACTTTAATTCTTTTAAAAATAATTTTAGCAAATAGAAAATTATAACTTTGACAATGCATATCTGAAATAAACCCACGTACTGTACATATATTATCATCAAAACACTGCAAGACAGTGATATCCAGCTCACATCTGAGTAATCATGAAGGCTGTTTTGGGGATTTGCATAACTTACAGTTGTGACAGGTGGCTCCCGTGTATCCTGTTCCAGAACAGTCACAGTAAAACTGGTCCCATGACTGGATGCATTGACCACCGTGTTCGCACAGATTGGGCAAACACCTGTTGGGATAAACATATTAAAATACAGTGATAATTTATGATTTTAAATAATGGTGATTGCCTAACTACTGCCTAATAATGAATAAATAAATCACACAGTTTATTGAGGAGAGGTGCTATTATTTTCTCTTTTCTGAGTATAAGGGGTTTAAGATAATTATCACCTGACAAATGCAGATAAAAAACTGAAACTATGCTTAGACATTATGAGTCTGCCCACATGGAATCCAATCCACAGAATTGGAGTGGTCATCATTCACCAACTTCTACACTTCCCCTGCGTCTTGCATGTTTGATTATTAAATATTTTGACTGATATGATAATACTTCAAGCTAAAAATAAGAGTGTATCACTTTGTTTTAGCTTTGTTTAACCCATATTCCATTATAATTCCAAATAACAGATTTTACTTCAAAAAGCCAAGAAATTCTGCCAAATCCATCTGGGCCTGGTTATAAGCCAAATTACACATTTGATCACTACATATTGCAAGACATGGATGGTGAATCACCAAAAACAAAAAAAGCTAAGTAAGATGGGGAATCAATGGGGAAAGCTGACCTGTCTTGTATGTTGCAAACATCAAAGCTAATCTGACTATAGTTGCTCAGGTTTTCCTGCTGAATCTGAAGTACGTCAACTTGATGGTTGTTGATGAATAGGAAACGAAGGCAGCCCTGATATCCTCTGTTGGGGTTTTCACAGTTGAAATCGCTCTGGAATAAAGGGCAGCCTAAAATAATGGAAAATCCCAATTTACTCTCTTTTAAATCAAAAACAACATCCACAACTAATACCAAGTTGCACAAAGAAAAATCTCTGTTCTGAGAAATTTGTGCAAAGCAGCTTATAAAATCTCAGCAAGACTGCATTGTCCCTGAAGTAAGCAAAATGAGAGATTTAGAGGTCTTAGTTAAGACATTGGATGTTTGAGTCAAAGATTTCAATAATAGCTTTAAAGAAAATGCATTTATCCTCTACAGTAATTGAATGTGGTTAGAGCTGCCTGAATGAACTAAACGGAAAAAAACCCTTCGAGAACAAAGCAGGAGATTTGGGAATAACATGCATGTGAAATAAATGGACCCTGAGAATGCGCTCAGCTTGCCAAGCCTGTATTTTATTCAGGAATATGAGGAACGTTCAGTTGATGGAGGTTAGGTCAGCTTGCCAAGCCTGTATTTTATTCAGGAATATGAGGAACGTTCAGTTGATGGAGGTTAGAGTTAATAAGGTAGAAGAAAATTGTACCTTGCATTCAGGAAAATGTTTTTGGTAATAACCACTTTTTTGCCTGCAGTTCAGTAGTTCAGAACTGAGTTTTGTAGATGACAGATCAAAATAAGTTACTAGCCAGAAATTCTTCCCAAGAATCAGGATAAACTAGCTATTTCAATTTCTAATGCTATACCTCCGATGAAGATGCTTGTTCTTTGCATGTTCTGAATAAGCCCACTGACTTCCACAGTGACGGGCTTCTGGTTGTTGACTGTTAAAGACACCTTCTGACCCTTGACCTCGATGGCTATGGAGTGCCACTGTCCATTACTCAAATTCTGACCTGAAAAACAAACAGTAGAAGCATAACAAGGCAGTGCTCAGAACGAAAGCTGGGGTGAATGAATGACTTAATCATGTGCATCTACAACTGAGTATACAATCTAGAGTTGGGGTACTCGGACTCGTACTCAGGCTTGAGTCTGGTCTCGAGTACAGTTTTTTAAAAGACTCGGACTTGTCACGGACTCGGATGCATTTTTACTTGGACTTGACTCGAACTTAAGTCTTTCGGACTCGGAAAATATGTCAGAGTCCAACCAAGTCCAGGGACAGTTGACGGAAATGTCACTGAACTCAATGCATTATCACGAAAGTGATATTCAGTATTTGCATGTGTTTTTAAGTCTTGTCCAGTACTTGAACGCCGACGGGTTTCTGTGCTCACACACTAAAAGCGCGCTCACAGAATAACGCGCCTCTCAGTCAGCGTGCGAATGCCGAGTTCTTTCGCTTAAGTTCTCTTAAAAGGGTCATATGATGCTATTTTAAAGATCATTATTTTGTGTATTTGGTGTAACAGAATATGTTGACATGCTATAATGTTAAAAAAACACATTATTTTTCAAATACTGTACATTATTGTATGTCCTCTATGCCCCGCCTCTCTCAAACGCTTCGTTTTCAAGTCCCTCCTTCCGACAAGCGCAGTCTGCTCTGATTGGCCAGCTGACCCAGTGCATTGTGATTGGCCGAACATCACAAGCATTCATCGGAAATGTAACGCCCCTTACCGTAATCGCGAGCTTCATCTTTCAAATGAAAAGATGCACGCGCGCACACACACACACACGATGCGCAAAACTCTGCATTTGAACAGTCAATAGCAAATACTTAAACTAATAACAAAACAGTAGCTGATTCAAAAGCGCCAGATTGTCATAGCAAAGTCAGAATTACCTCCTCTCCTAGGTTCACGAAACGGTCATCCATAAAATGCATTGCTGTTCTGTTGTAAGTATTCTTAAAGATTCCTAAATGCATCTACTTTCGGAAGGCCAAATAAAGTTATTTTGCTTTCACCTAGAAACACAAAGCATCTCCCTGACATGGCTGCATCAACACTAACTGCGGTTACTGAAACCACGCCTTCTTTCTTTGCATGCACATTTGGGCGGCATTATACTAATATTGCCACATAGTGAGGTAGACATGTGGGGGCGTGTTAGAACGAGCCGTTTTAGGGGGGCGTGGCAGAGTCTTAACTTTGATAAAGAATATCTCTTTGGTTTTGAGACTTTAGTCTTTGCAACTTCAGGGATCTTATCTATGCACAATCAG
>NW_015506863.1:103581-113942 GCF_001515645.1 Sinocyclocheilus grahami | reverse complement strand
ACACACACACACACGATGCGCAAAACTTACGCATTTGAACAGTCCATAGCAAATACTTAAACTAATAACAAAACAGTAGCTAAGCCTAATTTAAATTAGGTATGTTTTTTAACAAAACAGTAGCTGATTCAGAAGTGCCAGATTGTCATAGCAAAGTCAGAATTACTTCCTCTCCTAGGTTCACGAAACGGTCGTCCATAAAATGCATTGCTGTTCTGTTGTAAGTAATCTTAAAGATTCCTAAATGCATCTACTTTCGGAAGGCCAAATAAAGTTATTTTGCTTTCACCTAGAAACACAAAGCATCTCCCTGACATGGCTGCATCAACACTAACTGCGGTTACTGAAACCACGCCTTCTTTCTTTGCATGCACATTTGGGCGGCATTATACTAATATTGCCACATAGTGAGGTAGACATGTGGGGGCGTGTTAGAACGAGCCGTTTTAGGGGGGCGTGGCAGAGTCTTAACTTTGATAAAGAATATCTCTTTGGTTTTGAGACTTTAGTCTTTGCAACTTCAGGGATCTTATCTATGCACAATCAGTTTGTAACACTCCAAAGAGAAAGGAAAACTTGAAATAGCATCATATGACCCCTTTAAGTTCTGTCATTGCAACACACTTACACGAAAAGTTATGTCAAAATGCCCGTCTTGGAGACCATTCATGTAAATGCAGTCGGTTTTGTCTTACATGAACTTGAACAGTTGGGAGAAATACAGATGTGTCGAAATATTTGATCTATGCGTCAGATCTTAAAGCAACAGCATAAACCTGGAGCTGCCGACTGCGTCATAAATGTTAATCAAACAAAAGAAAAGGAAA
The DNA here is from genome assembly GCF_001515645.1 of Sinocyclocheilus grahami. Taxonomy (NCBI): domain Eukaryota; kingdom Metazoa; phylum Chordata; class Actinopteri; order Cypriniformes; family Cyprinidae; genus Sinocyclocheilus; species Sinocyclocheilus grahami. The sequence continues at coordinate 113,115 of NW_015506863.1, read as the reverse complement.
AAATCACTCACTGCTCTTGACTGAATCACTTATTAACTTTAATAAGAATCATCTATATTTAATGTATACAATGAAGATTATTTTTACATTTATCACTTCATGAAATGTCTGTAGTAGGCTATTTCTAGAAGCCTTTACTAAGCTACTATCTATTTTGAGTAATAGGCCTATATTTATTTATCATTTATCTTGTAATACTTGGAGTGTTTACTTGCCTTCAGTAAGCTTGAGAATGTTTTATTACATTAGTTTATTATTTTTTGCTTTTGTATTAGTGGCCGTTTCTATCTTCAAAGAAAAATCGTTTTTCTAACATCTTTGCAGCAATAGTTATGGGTCCAAAATCACCTTGGGTGTGCATTATTTTCTAATAATTCAACGACCCATCATCAATTATTCCTTACATAATGTAATTTATTGTAATTAATGTAACTATAAATGCATTCAAAAATAAAACAGGTGTGAGAGTTGCCTGTGACTTGTGGAAAGTATATGTAGGGCTTTTATACACAGTGTGTGACATTGTACAGACTAGGTTTATCCCTCACAGCCTAATTTTCATCCAAGAAAAAATTCTAAATGCCCTGTCTAAGGGGTTTATGTACTTTGGCATCCATTCATTTAAAAAAAAAATGTTAATCAAGAAATTTAAATGCAGTTTCTTCTTTAATGGTTCAAACACTGATGAAGAGAATAAGCAGACAAAAACTAATTTTGATTATTCAAAATTCATATCTCATTAAAAATCTTAAAAATCTAGCGTAGCGTTAGTTCTGGCAGGTCACGTTAGTCAAGCTCGCATCAGCTGACTCTCAGCTGATCCCCATCAACCTATGGGAATACGACACCTATCTAAGCATTCATATATAAGGTCCCTCAGTATTATCAGCAGTTTTCCGCATTGCTCAATAGCTAATTACCCTCCTCCATCCCCAGCTCCTCCTCTGTCAGTCAGGATTCAGTCTTCTGATTCTCCTTTGAATCAGACTAATTCTAAAATGTGTACATAACATTATTGAACTTTAATGATATCTGCAATGACCGCATCCAGAAACGCTTGGGTGATACGTTGTCTATAGCAAGACCCACATCGTCTTCAACGTCGTCTTTAAAAAGACGCACCCGAAATCCTCTTTTAGGGGAAAAAGCTCTTTTAGCGTGCTGAGGCACACAGGGGAGATGATCATCTACAACACAAACAGGGGGTAGTGCAGCCTGATGTGTGCAACCCACTCGACATGGGAAACCACCACCGCTGAAGCGCCGTCCGCCAACACGAAGAGCTCTCCAAGAGCATGCTGAACTCATTCAGTCTTCTTCTCTCAGTAGAGTAGTCAGGAGCAGAACGATGTGATCACTCGGCTCCGAAGCGAAAAGCTGAATATGCGCTGCATCTGCTGCCTACTTATACTCACGCTGTGATCAGCAGCAGCTGGATGCAATAATCGCATGCCAATGTGCATTGGCTCGTTTAGTTTACACTCGAAGTAGATTGGTCCCTCTAAGCGAGATCCCAATTTCGTCGGTCATCCGACGTGACGTCGAGAGTGACCGACTGAAAGGGAACAGAGGTTTACTGTTAAATTGTTGTACTGAAAAATTGTTTGAGTATTTTTAAAATAAAGTTTTAATAATAATAATAATAAAGTTTTCATGTGTATCTGGCAATAGTAGAAATTATGAAATGCTGCTGAAGTATCTCTGAGAGCAGCTCTGGAGATGAAGTTCATGTGTTCATGTCCTCACGAAAGACACATGTGTTTGAGTTTGTGTAGTGGATTCCACAATTCCATCCATGTTTTCCACATCATGGAAATCATTGGAATTGATTCTTTATTTTATCTTACCGCTGAACACCTGAGCAGAGTTTTGTGGCCCTCCAGTGAGTGAGAGGAGTAGCCTAGCCTGGCTGAGCTGCAGAATCAGGTTAATGGGGTCCAGATCAAGAGACAGCGGGACTGAGAACAGCAGCCCTTCCTGATTCCATGTGCGGAACTGCAGTCGCACAGAGAGACTCTCCATACTGTAATCTGCGGGGAGCATCAGGAAGCTGCCAGTGGAACTGAGGAATGTCACAGTGACTGAGGAAGACTCAGAGCATGAGAATGTCACGTTGCCCTTTGTAAGGAAGAAGGAGGGAAGAAGATAATGAAAGAAAGGATGAATATGTGGAGAGGAGAATTAAACCCAATGGATGTGTGCTGGTAGTTGGGTTAAAAACACAAAAAAGTCATTTTTCTTTTACCTTAGCAAACAGTTTAACAATCTTTAGATCAGCATTTTTCATCCTGGGGTCTGTCTCAAATAGTCTGAAGTTTTGCAGAATAACTAGTGAACAAAAATCTCATTGCAAACAATATGATAGAGTGCAGCTCTTCTTCCAGAGGTTCTGTACGCTCTGTATTTAGCATAGACATGCCAAAAAATTATTCACTAAAGAGTTTAAAGGCTGGGACAAAACAAACATTTTTTAAATCAAATTTAAGTTTTTAAAATCAAATTTAAGACTTTTTAAGACCTGCACATACAACAATATTGTATGTTCATACAGAACAAACCCAAACAATCTCAAAATAAATAATCAGATTCAATTTGACTAGATTAATTTACTTAATCAAACAGGCACTCATTTAACTGCATAACAGGGTAGCTGCAAGTTGAAAATACTCAAGACATGTTTCATTAAATATATACATTTGGTTTATGTAGTAATATATCAATACATGTGAATTAAAGGTTGATCAATATTGTATTTTGCTCATTTAACAATAAACTGTTTTAAAAAAAGGCAATAAACAGATTGTGAATATTGAATGTGATAAGTAATCGTGTTAGTCTTTATGCATTATGCATAATACTGTATAAAATATCACCTTTTGAAGTTTAATAATCACACACTGTATATTGATTCCTGTTTTCCTCCAAAATTAATACCTCTTCAAATGATAATTAAGACTTTTGGTGTACCATTTAAGATATTTAACATTTCTTGTGACCTTAAAGTTGATCAAACTGAATTTAAGAGTTTCAGGACCCAAGGGTATCTTGATTTTGATAAAATCATCAAGTTTGAGAAACCTGCTTTAAGGTGGAGATCAAAATTAGAGAACAACCTATAATTTTCAAAATTTCAATTTGAAGTTATCCCAACAGGAGTAGGACATTTTTTAAGCATGTTTGATAAATTAATTGTATTCGGAAGCACAGTAACAACCTTAAATGAGATATTTGAAAAAGAGAGATCAAAATTATAGAACACTTAGAGATACGTCCAAGTTATTGAAAGCCAAAGGGTTGACCCTTTCCGCCACTGCAAGAGAAGTTGGTCGTTCCAAATCTGTGATTTCTCGAATATTGCAGTTTTACATTGACACGTATTCATTAAATTCCCCCCAAAAGGCTGGTTGTCCGTGTAAGACGAATGCAAGAGAAGACAGGATAATGCAGAGACTCTCAATGGGGAATTGGTTCAACACTGCAGCTGGAACTGTTTGCCAGTTCAGTACTGAACAGGGTAAGGATCTGTCTCGGCATGTTTAAGAGAAGTCGAACTGAAAGCGCACTTTGCACTCTGTGAAGTTGAATTTATTTGGGTCTGATGGGAAACATTTTGTTCAGCATCAAACTGAAGAAAGACTGAAGCCCAAGTGTGTAAATAAGTCAGTGAAAGATGGAGGAGGAAGTGTCATGGTTTGGGGGATGTTTTCTGCAGCTGAAGTTGAGCCTCTTATACAGCTACACGGCAGGGTGAATGCAAATCTTTATCAGAACCTCCTTCAGCAACATGCAGTTCTTTCCCTGAAAGCATCTCTCAATCAGCCTGCAATTTTTCATGCAAGACAATGCCCCTGTCACACTGCAAAACGGGTAAAGCAGTTCCTTGAAGCTAAGAACATTAAAATAATGAAATGGCCAGCCCAGAGTTCTGATCTAAAACCGGTTGGAAATTCAATTCGACAACGTTGGCTAAGAAACCCACTACAGTTACCAAACTGTGGAAGAGAGTGGAAGAAAAGTGGACAAATATCACATCAGCTAGTGTGAGAAACTATTGATATCCTGCAGCCGCAGATGTGCTGAAGTCATTCAAAGCAAGGGCCTCTACACTTCCTACTAATTTCTGACAGCTGTAACCATCCAAAATTTTAGTTGTAATCTTCTTTCATGCTACAGTGGTTACTGTTCTCTAATTTTGATCACTGTGTTTTTCACAAAACAAATGTTTTTGTTGAAATGCCTTGGATATGTTGTCTAACATGTTAATAGAACAGTGGTATACCTACAGCGAATATTCCTTCAAATTTTGAGCGATGAAGATTAACAATATTTCAGAAAACAATCTAGTAAACAATCTTTAATGATGAAACATTTGATTGTGTGCATGAATGCAGTGGTGCTGTGTTTAATTTAACTATTATTTTGAGGACCTTTGAGAAGTTAAAGTTCTCAGATCGTTTTGAAAGTGTAATCTACATGAAGAATATTGCATACAGTTGCTACAGTTTTAATCTGCCTTTTCATCACAATTAATAATCATAACTATAATATCCTGCAGCCCTAAATTATATTTTACTGCAACAGCTTATTGTATAAATAGTAAATAACTATAGCACTGCATGCACATTATTTAATCAGTGATGTGTGGAGCGCCTCAATCTTTGCATGGACTTCAGCATGTACTCTAGTGCAAAAAGCTGGTGAGATCTTTATCTTAAAATGCCTCTGAAAAGAGGGAGGGAAAGACAAAATAAAGATCACTATGTGACACTGCTCTTCTTTTCCTGTATGTGATTTTCCTGTGTATTAGACCAGCCAGAGAGAGCGAGAGAGAAATGGACAAAAGGAGAGACTTCACAGCCTGTTAATTAGGGAAAGAGAGCTCTTTTTATGGTGCGATACACACAACTACAGAAACACACTTTAGATACTGTCAGGGTTTGTTTTGGGTTGTGTTGGTGTTCATGTATTTTGCTTTGTATTTATGATCTTAGTTTAATTTCCTGGTTTGTCATGTGTTCCTTGCCCCACATGTGATCATGTTCTGTCATGTGATTCCCTTGTCTGTGTGTTATGTTCTGATTGGTTGTCCTAGTCATGTGTCTTGTTTCCCATTGGTTTGTTCATGTCACGTGACCCTCTTGTCTGCTATAAGTAGCCATCATGTTCCCATTGTGCTTTGTCGTGTATTGATGTTGTAACCCGCTGTCGGTGAGTCTAGTCTGTGTATATTGTTTGGATGTTTGGATCACACTTGTAAATAAAACTGCACTTGGGTTCTCACTACGCTTGCCTTCAGTGGACTGAATCGTTACAGAATACACGACAGCATTATGAATCCAGCAGATTGTCTTGTTCGCCTCCGTCAAGGTAATCGCTCCATTGAAGAATATGTGGCAGACTTTTGTGAACTTTACTATCAAGTGGACTTCAATGATACTTTCTTAAAAGACATTTTTCGTTTTGGTTTAAGTAAAGACATGCCACATTTAATGCCACGTAATACCCCACACTGGTCATTAGAACGGTATATAGACTTTGCTCTGCAGTTGAGTGAATCTGCTTTCACTGTGGGTGTCATGGAGGAGGAACATGACACCTGCGAATGCGGAGCTTGGGCCAAGACTCAAAAGACTGATTGCTAGTGTGATGGACCCACCTCTGATGTCGGTGAGAGCTGCAGGTATCCCGGTGACGTCAGCGCTCTCAAGCCCCGCCGTCTTAGAGGTCCTGCCACACTCTGCTGCCCTTCCTGTAATGGCGGTCACCATTTTGAGCGTGTGGGCTGCACACTGCGCCCCAGAGGCCTCTCCGGTCCGCGAGTCTGCCCCAGAGGCCTCTCCGGTCCGCGAGTCTGCCCCAGAGGCCTCTCCGTTCCGCGAGTCTGCCCCAGAGGTCTCTCCGGTCCGCGAGTCTCCCCCAGAGGTCTCTCCGGTCCGCGAGTCTGCTCCAGAGGCCTCTTCTGTCCTTGAATCTGCCCCAGAGGCCTCTCCTATCAACAAGTCTGTTCCAAGGGCCTTTCCTGTGCCTGAATCCACTGCAGAACCTCCAGAGGTGGTGGCATCCGCTGCAGAACCTCCTGAGGTGGTGGCGTCCGCTTCCAAACTCACAGATTGTCTTGTCACGGCCACGGAGGCCATTCACAAACTCACTGTCTGCCCTGTCACGGCCACGGAGGCCGTTTACGAACTCACAGACTGTCTTGTCATGGCCACGGAGGTCGTTCACGAACTCGCTGTCTGTCCTGTCACGACCATGGAGACCGTTCACGAACTCACTGTCTGTCCTGTCACGACTATGGAGGCCGTTCATGAACTCTCTGCTTGTTCTGTCTCAGTCAAGTGGTCTATCCATGTCTCTGCACCGCCATGGCTCCCCGCTCTGCCATGGCTCCCCGCTCTGCCTGTTCCTCTTCACGGGCCTGGCCCTCCATCCCACCCCCTGGACCACCTCCAGTCCTCCACCGTTTTGTGGTGTTGGTTGGGGTGGATGTTACATCAGGGCGTCAGGAGCCGCCCTTAGGGTTTGTTCTGGGTTGTGTTGGTGTTCATGTATTTTGCTTTGTATTCATGATCTTAGTTTAATTTCCTGGTTTGTCATGTGTTCCTTGCCCCACATGTGATCATGTGATTCCCTTGTCTGTGTGTTATGTTCTGATTTGTTAATGTGTCATGTTCTGATTGGTTGTCCTAGTCATGTGTCTTGTTTCCCATTGGTTTGTTCATGTCATGTGACCCTCTTGTCTGCTATAAGTAGCCATCATGTTCCCATTGTGCCTTGTCGTGTATTGAATGTTGTAACCCTCTGTCGGTGATTCTAGTCTGTTTGTGCCTCGTCAAGTCTGTGTATATTGTTTGGATCACACCTGTAAATAAACCTGCACTTGGGTTCTCACTACGCTCGCCTTCAGTGGACTGAATCGTTACAGATATACACACAGAGCTACTGTAATTTGCCAAGTGACACTGTTGTAAATTGCTTTAGATATAAAGGCCTATTGTGTGAATAAAATTATTTCAATGACACAATACAAAAAATGTCAACAAAGCTACACTTTTCTGAATAGTGAGGTTTCAACTCACAACCTTGACAGAGAGTGAGATTTGATGGCCTTCAAACTCGCTGGTGCCATTTGATTCTCATAATTGATGGGCATGTTGAAAAGCGATATTTGCAGTTGTAAAAGTTCATGCTTACCACTGTATAGATCTGCGGCTTCCGTCTTTTTGCCATGTCTATAACATTGACGCCATTGTAGTTGAGGTTTTCTATGCAGCCGTGGAAATTTTCATGGAGAAACGTCCCAGGCTTACCAGGCAAAGGGATTCCTCCAAAACTGAGCTTGAATAAGGACACACAAACACAGAAACGCACGCACGCACGCACACACACACACACACACACACACAACAACCACATATCCCAGAGATCAGTAAAAATACTGTTTTCATGGCAAATAATAGTTTAGAGGACTACTTTGTGGGCCTGTTTTACCCAGCTTTAATAAAATCGATAAGTTGATTGCTGTATTTTCAGAGCATATATTTAGTTGGGCTTTGATAGTGGTGAAAGTGCACTTTTGCTTGTTTTTTTGAGTGCTGCACCTTGATAATAACGGTACAAAGTATCAAATAGGCACTCACACGCTCCATGAGAAAATTATATACCCTGCTGCCTTTGTCAATATTGGAAGCTCTTTAAAAAAAACAAGGAAAATAAAACGGGGTATATACAGGAATCATGGAGTTCAATTTAATACATTTTAAGACCTTTTTTTAAGACTCTTTCCATACATTTTAAGACCTCATCACCACTCCAAGTTTTAACCGGTTACATTGGCGACACTTTAACTTACATTTACTATACATTGATTGTAAGATTGTAAGTGCAACTAAACAGACTTACTTTGTGATAACTCCTTATCAATACAACATAATTCAGAAGTGGGGAACGAAGCACTCAAGAATTAATTGAGTGACTAACCAATGCAACCCAAAAAAACAAGAATTAGATCAATAAACAAAACAACTGACAAAACTTTTTGAGGAGGGAAAATAAAGCTCTCCGAGCTAATGAGGCAATGAGTTCACACAGTATATTCAAAAGATGTATGTCACATCAACTCAAACCATAGCTGTTTTGTGGAACACTTCTCATGACAAACACCTGATTGATCAGACAGTTTACCTGTGATTACAGAGTGCTTGATTTGATGCAGACTTGCCAGAGTGTCAGTACTGCACCTGATCATGTCTGAAAGATCATGGAAGGGAAAATAATGATCACAACTATTACATCATTTTAATTGTGCATCCCAAGCCCATGCCAGTAAAAAAAGAGCAGAAGTCAGATTTGACTAATCACGGGTCAAAAGTAAGGAGAGATAACTGACAAGATGTTGGAGGATTTGCTCCTCAACAGATCCCGAGCTCATTGACAAATATCTTTTATCGTAGGATGTGCTCCCTTTACAGTGCGTACGCGATCGCAAAATCGAAAGTGAAAGTGAAAGTGAACTAAGGCTGTGAGCGCTCATTCAAAGGGGATTTAAATACACCCCATATTGATAGTGGCGCCCTGATGTGCAAAAATTATATACAATATTAGAATGTTTGCGGGAGCAGACAAAAAAATCATGGGAGCGTGCGGTAATGGTCAGAAATTTAGCGTGAGCAGGATCAACAAGCCCCGCGCTATCAGGCAGCGGCGCAGTTAGTCAGTGAGCGCCGTAACAGGTTAAGTCAAATCTTGCCGGATTCCATAATAAAATATACAGAAACCCACTATTCGACAAATATACATAATGAAAAGATTATACAAAATGTAATACCTTGGAAAATGGCATTTAAGACTTTTTAATACTTTTTAAGGGCCTTAATTTTCTCTAAATTGATTTATCAACTTTTATTACTTTTTAAGACCCCATGGACACCCTGTAAAAAATAGAGAGAGGGGAAAGTGGTAAATATTTCAGCTGTTTGTAACGAGGTTAATCTATAATAAATTGCATCAATTTTAATTCAGTGTTGAACCCATTACTCATTTAAGCGTGAATGAATAAAAAATACAAAAACAGGGGATGTGCGCTATAATGGTTGAAATAATCACTTATACACACAAAATAATAAATGGGGGATAGGAAGATAGGGTGGAGGTTAAAGAAATGAAGAACTGAAGGTGAAAAGGACAGAACCAAAAATAAATGTGTAAGAAAATATTAAAAACAGTGATAGCGATCCAAGTATCTACACTACTCAAAATATAGATTTTTTTTAAAGAAACAACACTGCATTAAACATGTATGATGTTAAAAAAAATGCAATTTTCTGTTTCAAATTAATGCTGTTCCATTGAACTTTCTATTCATCACATAATCCATGCACATATAATGCTTATTGTGTCTGAACAATTACAGACATATCTGAAAAAGAAATATCACACGTGTTTGTGCTTTAGGAAGATATAATATGAAGCTATATTGTTAGCATGATGTTAGCTCTAAACTGGAGGATGATACAAGTTTGTTAAAATGGTAGG
>NW_015506863.1:103368-103571 GCF_001515645.1 Sinocyclocheilus grahami | reverse complement strand
TTTTTTTTATTCTTCAATTTGAACTGTATTTTATAATTAATTTTTTTAATAATTTAAAAAATGCCTTCTAAATTGTGTATTGTATCTTTAAATAAAAGTTTCAAGAAGTCATCCATCCATCCATTCCATTATCCAAAGCTCGTTGTCCTTATTAGCATAGCAGGGAGCTGGAGCCTAAACCAGCATCTTGAGCCACAGGCAGG
>NW_015506863.1:99705-100495 GCF_001515645.1 Sinocyclocheilus grahami | reverse complement strand
GCCCAAGGGACACCCCTGTCCGAAGAAAGGCAAGATCTGCCCACGAGCTGAAGGTCTGATGGCAGAAAGGGGTGACAGAAACCCGGTAAGTGCCGTGCCATGCCCATCTCGGGACCCGGTCGTGAAGCCAACGTTGAAGCGGTCTTATATGAAGCAACCCGAGCGGCGTGACAGCGGCTGCGGATGCCATATGCCCCAGGAGCCTCTGAAACTGTTTCAGTGGAACCGCCGTCTTGCACTGGAAGGACCCCAGGCAATTCAGCATCGACTGCACACGCTCTACTGAGAAGACGTGCCGAGAGGTTGACCGAGTCCGGCTCCATGCCAAAAAAAGAGATCTTCTGCACCGGGGAGAGTTTGCTCTTTTCCAAGTCGACCCTGAGGTAGATCGCTGTGAACCAATCGAAAGGACGGACGTATTGAAAGATGCGTTTCTGCGTCAACATCCTGAACGGGAGCTTGTGAAGGGCCCGGTTCAGCACGCGCAGGTCTAGGATTGGTCGTAACCCACCGCCTTTCTTGGGTACGACGAAGTATGGGCTGTAAAAACCTGACCTCATCTCGGCTGGAGGGGCCGGCTGTATCGCGTCCTTCGCCAGCGGGACCGCGATCTCTGCACGCAAGACAGGAGCATCCCTGTCCAGCACAGAGGAGAACCGAATGCCCCTGAACTTGGGAGGGTGCCGGGCGAATTGAATCGCATAGCCGAGTTTGACGGTTCACATGAGCCAGCGAGACGGCCTGAGGCACGCTAACCAGGCCCCCAGCAACCGAACAGGCGGGACTAGGG
>NW_015506863.1:96338-97951 GCF_001515645.1 Sinocyclocheilus grahami | reverse complement strand
CCAAACACTCGTGGAGATTCGTCCTGAGAAGGCTCGGCTCCGAAGAGAAAAGCTGATGTGCGTTTGCACACACTCTCCTTTTATACCCGCACTGCGGGGCGGGGTGCGCGTGGCGATACACGCACGCCAATTGTCATTGGCTTGTTTAGTTTACACTCTAAGGTGATTGGGCTCTCGGGCGAGATCCCAATTCGTCAGTCACGACTGACGTAACGTAGAACGTGACTGACTGAAAGGGAACTGGTGCAACTCTCCCCGCTATAGTATATAATAAGTAATGTTTTTTGATCAGCAAATCAGCATATTAGAATGATTTCTGACACTGAACACTGGAGTAATGATGCTGAAAATTCAGCTTTACCATCAGAGGAATAAATTACTTTTCAATATATTAAAACAGAATCTTAAGTTGTAATACTATTCCACAATATAAACATTTCAAAACATGAAAAGAAATCTTAACGACCCAAAACTTTTAAATGGTAGTGTGTTTCAAAGGGTCTGTTTGTTTGGTTGTGCTGAAATTCCTGGAATCACTGACTTTGTTCGCTATGGAACTTCATTTCAGGCTTTCATAAGTTTGCAATGACAGTGATTGAATAAAATGTTATAAAACATGGTTTCAGATAACAAGGGAGCGGGATATCTTTATGCATGTCACAGTAATAGATCTTATTCTTTTCTTTTTATTGTTTTGTTCTGTTATGAAAATAAGAAGTTCTTTTTAAATATTTAGTTGTGTCAGTGTCTGTTATGTATTAGGAAAAGCCTGTCATCATATTTTCAGAGTTGTATAAACAAATTACATCTATAAATGACAGAATGAAAATAATTAATTATATTCAGATTTACAATAATTTACATTAAGATCTCACCTCATAGTCTATCTCCAGTGTGTCCTCTTGTCCCAGACTGCGGAAGTGTTGCATGTGTCCATCCACTGTAAAGTTGACATGTTTGTTAAAGCGCTCAATTTGAACAGAGTGCCAGTGGTGGTCGTCCAGCAGACTTCCTAGCATGACAGAAGATGAACGACCAGTAGACTGAGGCTTGGCATCATCTGTACAGTGACAGCAAAACAGAGAATAGGAACCTAGACTTTGGAACTTAAAACAAAGAATTCAGCCAGGCATCTAAACTCGCTACATCTCAGGTACTTTTATTTAATTTCTAATTTCACTTTCTGGTCCATCAAGACATTTGAGCATGAGTGTGTATAAAATGATAGAAGGTAAATTTGAAATGTGACCCACCCTTCTCTTTCTCTCACCTAAATTGAGATGTAAAATGAGTCTTCCTCTCTGAAGCTCCAGAGTGAGGAAATCTCCTCTCTGTCCCTCTCCATGAACCAGAACCCCTTCTGCCTGATGGCTCCTGAATCTCAGGGAAATCACGTCTTTCACTGTGCTGGTGGACTTCTGGTTGAACCGGTAGAGTAAGGCACTGCGGCCGTCGAAGTCAGCCACGTCGGACTCTGAGAGGACAGCAAAAGGAGATCAAAGAGAATGTGAGAAGACCCTTCTCTCTCTGCACTTTCTTTGACCTTCCGAGATCTGTGCACTCTGATACTTCCTGTTGATTTTAAAATGAAGCTGTACTGAATGTTTGAATGC
>NW_015506863.1:90293-96328 GCF_001515645.1 Sinocyclocheilus grahami | reverse complement strand
GCAAGGTCCATCACCGTGCTCTGTTCCTGCAGCACACCTGGGTCAGCACCACCCTCGTAAGATCTGTGCACTCTGATACTTCCTGTTGATTTTAAAATGAAGCTGTACTGAATGTTTGAATGCAGTTCACTTCTTCAGATCTTAAATATGGTATAAAACATGTTAATAGAACCTGATGGACAATGAAATGGCATGCTTTTTAATAGTGTGTGTGGCAGGTTTTACCTGCATTGTGGGAAGGATAGCATATCACATTAAAACACTTAGGAAGGGGCTAAATAAACACTGCATATCGTCTTAATGAAAATCTAAACATGCAGAATGTTTTGTGTGACGGTGAGGTTTAGGGGTATGGGATAGAAAATTTCATTAGCTCAGTAAAAAAGTAATAACATTTGATGGAGAATCTCAGTTCATGTAAGGTATCACTCACTGTATGTGCAGCCATAGACCTCTAGCCGTAGACCCATTCCTCCTTTGGGGCTTCCCTCAAGGGGCAAAATACGCATATATCGAGTTCTGATTGAGTGAGGGAGTTTGTGTTGGACCACTGTGTCTGTGTCACTGTTTCCTATAAATATCTGTAAATATATGCACAGGCACACAAAAACACACATATACAGTGATATTGGTCAGGTAGTCCTTACCAGATACTATGTTAATATTAAAATCAAAAGTATTAGGTAAACTACCATTGAAAAGTTTGGGGTTGGTAAGTTGTTTTTGAAAGCTACCATTACTACGGTCTTCAGTATCACATGATCCTTTAGAAATCATTCTAATATTCTGATGTGCTGCTCAAGAAATCCTGCACTGCTTCATATTTCTATGGAAACAGTGATGCATTTATTGAAATAGAATGCTTTCTTAACATTATAAATGTCTTGACCCCAACTTGACCCCAAAAATTGACCTGCATAAAAGACTAGAATACATTTCCATTCTGCCGACCAAATAATTTTTTCCCCCCAAAATTCAAACAGTCAAGTAAAACAAATGTGTGTTTTCAACATGGTTCAGTGACAGTTTATTAAAGGCTCTTGAACAGAACAGCTGCCATGCTAACCAGGCCCTGCAGACACCATTTAGCAAACAATGCTTTGTACGATGCAAACATTATATTAGCACAAATGATCCACTCTTCTTTGCTCCCCAGTGATGATGAAATGAGACTAAATGGTTTTCTGATGAGTTCTGACCTTCTCAGTCTTTCATCTGTGTGCTGATTCATCTCTGGTGGGGTGTTTTGTTTTGTCATTTTTATTAAAGGATCCTTGAAAATAAATCACTCCCCGAGCTTTTAGGGGGGAAGTTGCCAAATGATTTTTGGAAGATGGCGGCCAGTCTGTTTGTCTTTCACAGAGCTAACGCATGCCGACAGCATACAAACCAGAATAAACTAATTTCCTTCATCTTGTCTGCATCATTAAAGTTAATAAAAGATCAAGGGTGTGATGAAACAATGGGAAAGTATGAGAAAACTTATATAGAGAGAAAAATCTCTCTTTTTTTCTGAGGGAGAGAGTGACTGGAATGTTTGCTCATTGCCAAGTGAATTTTAAGCCCTTGCTCACAGACTGTGAGCATGAATAAACCTCTGACTAACGGTTGACAAGCTTCTAGCATGACTGAGGGGGTGGTGATATTTCATATATCATTAAATATCATGTAAACTGACCTATTCAATGATCTACTTATTAAAATACACAAATTAAAATAATGCCATAATTCTGCCAGAAAGGTGAAAGGAGCTGATATAAACATACATATACATATATATATATATATATATACATACATACATACATACATACACACACACACACATTTTAGGGGTGTAACGGTTCACGTATTTGTACCGAACATTTTCGGTATGGGTCTTTCGGTTCGGTTACTGAACAAATACAGCATTGTTTTAACCACTGCACTGGAAACTTCCAGTTTTATTTATTGTTACTTTTAATAAGAAACAAAGTCTCATCTATCAAATTATGTCCTTTTTTCAGGAAATTCAAACAATAAATGCCGTTTTGGCGCTCTTTGATGTGACGCGACAGATCGCTGTAGCGCTTCAGTTCAAACGGCAGCAATCATCCCTTCCTCTTTACTACTAATTTTAACATGAAATAAACACGAATGAACATCTCACACCTAATGTAATCACTCAATCAGTGTTTCAACCGTGGAAAGATGTCAATAAAACAGCTTGTAAACAAAATGTCATTTATATATATAATATATATAATTTATATATATATAATATCTATAATTTATTTATTTTTCCTTCACATTTCTTCTTAATGCCTAATTAGAAGCTAATACAAAGTGACTGGTTTTAATCTTTGTGGACTGTTGTCTTTGAGGCTGTTGAACTTGATATTAATAATTAATTTAGTGAGAAAACAGCTGTGGAAAAACAAAAATCACAGACGCAAAGAAAATGGAGGGGAAATGGAAAATAAGCTAGGATGATGAAATTATTTATATAATGTAAAAGCAGAAATATGTCTCAGAATTATTACAGGCAGCAATCCTTAAGCAGACGGTCTACTAATACGCTACTAACTGCTAGTTGACATGTAGTTGCAAAGTTACTTACTGTTAATAGAATGTCTAAAGTGGACTATCGAAATAAAGTGTTACCATAATTAATTTAGTGAGAAAACAGCTGTGGAAAAACAAAAATCACAGACGCAAAGAAAATGGAGGGGAAATGGAAAATAAGCTAGGATGATGAAATTATTTATATAATGTAAAAGCAGAAATATGTCTCAGAATTATTACAGGCAGCAATCAGAATAAAATGTGTTCTCCTAGAGATCACTGAAAGAGGGAATTATTAGAATTCTGGTTAGTTTCTTTAAACCTTACACTGAATTTCTGCTATGATTTTTCTTCAGAGAAAAAGCTTTAACATGTCACTTTTTATAGAATCTCAGCAATCTCTGGAAAAGCCAGTCCTATACTTCTTTACTCAATTTAATGTAATTTTGGATGCTGGAAGATTGTGTCTGAATGACCTACATGGATGACCAATTTTGACATACCTTCAGATATTTCCACAATAACTTCCTTAGTATCATCTCATATGTGTTCAAAAATTTACACAGGAGACTAAGCATGAAAAAACAGTGCAACACAAAAATTCTATCCATAATTCAACAATGCTCTATTTATGTTTTATTCAGAGAAGAAGGGAATAATACAGTGCTTTTTGAACTTCCCCCAACATCCCAGTGAAAAATGACAGGAAAACTTAATTTGCAAGTGATTCACCTTCTCAACTCAAGGACGAAGGGGTAGTTGTTTAATCCTTGTACTGAACAATCGGTGTAGTTCCCCTTCAGGAACTCGAGCTGCGTCGAAACGCTACGGGAACGCCTCCAGCATGACCATGCTCTGAATCACATGTGTAATCAGTCCAATGGATGGGCGGGACGTCACGGGCGGGGTGATGTAGCGACCAGGAAGCATAAAAGCACGTGGGGTGAAACCGGCGTCAGCTTTCTGTCATTCAGCAAGCGCTCTGTGTGTGTCAGTCTTATTTGGTGTTGTCTGTCCATTATCACTCTTTATTTTACCAATACGAGTGTAGACAAACATGCGGCGAGAGCGGGCAGCATCTCAGGCTGTGTGTTCTTCCCTGCCCGCGCTACATTTCGGGTGGTGATACACACAGTTTGTGTGTTGTCTGCTTGAGAGCAAAAACACGCAGAGACAGCTCTCGAGGGAGAGCTGCGGTTCTTTCCCCCCGTTGAGAGGGCTCGACGCTCCGCCTGTCTTCCTCCGAGGAGGTTGATGAGGGCGTCGATGAGCTCGCCAGTTGCACAAGCAGCAGTTACACAAGCACATTATGCCTAACATTATAATGAGCAGCTTTACTGTGGACACAAGCATTATGTCTATACTATTATGAGCCACATTTACTGGGGAGCGGAGCTCGCGCAGTCAGCTCTCGGAAATTAGGGGCTGATTGTGCTTCTCCCCGATGAACGCTCCGCTCCTGCCGGGCGTGTCCGTGCTTGCGAGCTCACGGTTCGGTCCCGCTATTTCTGAGGCACAGCGGCGATTCAGATAGTGGGGATCTGCACGCTGCTGTGGCTATTTTCTCAGAGGAGATTGATATTGTTTGTGTGACCAAGTGGCTCGCGCTCTGCCGAGGCAACGCGTGTGTTACATCATTTTCAGTTTTTGATGTGAATCTTACCACAACAGGACCGTGTTTACTCATTTGGTTGTTTGGCTGCATTTAATTGAGGAATTAAATTAAGTATTTATCTGACTATGAGAAATTAGATATATCATTTCTATTTTTGATATGAAGCCTATCACACCAGACCGTGTTTACTCGTCTGGTTGTTTGGCTGCATTTAATTGAGGAATTAAATTAAGTATTTATCTGACTATGAGAAATTAGATATATCATTTTCGATTTTTTAAATGAATCTTATCACACCAGACCGTGTTTACTCGTCTGGTTGTTTGATTGCATTTGATTCTGAGGAATAAAATTAAGTATTTGTCTGACTGTGAGAAGTTAGATATACCGGGGCTCTTGGGATAAAAATTTCTTGGGTAAGAGCACGTGTTTACCACTCTTCCTCTGAGGAGGTTGAGGCGGTCAGCAAGGGCTGCTGGGCGGGAGAAGTCCCAACCTACCGTGTTCCAGCTCCTCATTCTGCCGGTTCGCCGCTTCAGGGCACCGAGCTAGCCGCTCTAAGTGCACCAGAGGCCAGTCTCTTGAGACTGGTTCCCTTAGTATGTCATCTGGCGGTGTGGGAGCCCCTGCCATGCGTGCCTCCTTGGGTCCTGCCCTGAGCAGGCTCTGGTTCTATCAGTTGAGTCTTCCTAGCAGATGATGCGGGTCTGAGGACCGTCATTTTTAGAGAAGATTTCAGCTATGAGGGTGCTGATGCTATGGCTCAGGACCTCGGAGGGCAGGCCCTTCTGGGGAAGAGCGGTGCACACCGCATCACACGGTGGCCGTCTCTCCTCAGTGCCCTCAGGAGATCAGTCTGCCAACCCTGCCGGTGTTCCAGGGTGCAGCGATCTCCGACAAGCGCTTCTCTCAGTTACCACCCGGAAATGTAGCGGTGCTAAGAGGCTTGCGATCTCCACGGAGGTCTCTAGAGCAGCTAGTAGGGCCGTCCCCTGCCAGTTCGCCGCTTCAGGCCACCGACCTAGCCGCTCTGAGTACAGTCTCGAGAGACTGATTCCCTTAGTAGACTAATGTGTCTCGGTGGGTCCTGCACATTGTAGAGTGAGGCTATAGAATCCAGTTCTCCTCCGCCTCGGTTTAAACGGGGTCATCCCCACTATGGTGGGTCCCAAGCAGGCTCTGGTCATGGAATAAACGGGGTCATCCCCACTATGGTGGGTCCCAAGCAGGCTCTGGTCATGGAACAGAAGTAGTTACTCTTTTGAGGAAGGAGACCATCGAGGTGGTCCCTCCTCACATAGCAGAGTCCGGGTTCTACAGTCGGTACTTCACCATTCCGAGGAAGGATGGTGGGTGGCGTCCTATTTTAGATTTGCGTCATTTGAATCGCTCAGTCAGGCAACTAAAGTTCAGCACGCTCGCACTCAAACAAGTTGGGTCTCAGATCAAGTCCGAGAACTGGTTTGGCACGATCGATCTAAAAGATGCACATGTCTCCGTCCTTCCTCATCACAGGAAGTTCCTGAGGTTTGCTTTTGGGGGCAAAAGCTTACCAACACCGAGTTCTTCCTTTGGCCTTGCACTCCCACCCCACACTTTCACGACTCAACCACATCGACGATTGGTTGATATTAGCTCAATCAGAGTGGATGGCAGTTCGACATCGAGATGTCGTTCTCGCTCACACGAAAGAGCTGGGGTTAAGACTTAGAAGAAAAGTGTGCTTTCTCCAGTACAGAGAACCACTTATCTGGGCGTGGTGTGGGATTTGACCATATGTAGGCACGTATGTCTCCTGCTCGGATCGAGTCGATCCTCGTCGCGAGAGAAGGCTGGTCACTCACTGTCAAGCAGTTCCAGACTGCTGGGTCTGATG
>NW_015506863.1:66485-88373 GCF_001515645.1 Sinocyclocheilus grahami | reverse complement strand
CCTCATTCTGGGGGCGTCACTTCTCGTACTCAGCAGAGTCTGGAGTCACAGTGGCGCTCCCAGGCCGAAGGCTTATAGCGGAAGGCGGTTCTGCGGACCGTCATTCTCGCTGGATAGTCTGTCTAAAACATCCTGACGCCTAAGGCCTATAGGACTTCTGAGGGCCAGCTCCCTCTGGGGAAGAGCGGTGTACACCGCATTACATGGTGCCAGTCTCGCTGCTAGCCGCTCTAAGTGCACCAGAGGCCAGTCTCTTGAGACTGGTTATGTCATCTTGTCATCTGGCGGT
This sequence comes from Sinocyclocheilus grahami, assembly GCF_001515645.1. Lineage (NCBI taxonomy): Eukaryota > Metazoa > Chordata > Actinopteri > Cypriniformes > Cyprinidae > Sinocyclocheilus > Sinocyclocheilus grahami. The sequence goes on along the minus strand of NW_015506863.1, from coordinate 88,084 downwards.
GTGGGAGCCCCTGCCATGCGTGCCTCCTTGGGTCCTGCCCTGAGCAGGCTCTGGTTTGAGTCTTCCAGTCTTCGTAGCAGATGACGCGGGTCTGAGGACCGTCATTTTTAGAGAAGACTTCAGCTATGAGGGTCCTGATGCTATGGCACAGGACCTCGGAGGGCAGGCCCCTCTGGGGAAGAGCGGTGTACACCGCATCACATGGTGCCCGTCTCTCCTCAGTGCCCTCAGGAGATCAGTCTGCCAACCCTGCCGGTGTTCCAGGGTGCAGCGATCTCCGACAAGCGCTTCTCTCAGTTACCACCCGGAAATGTAGCGGTGCTAAGAGGCTTGCGATCTCCACGGAGGTCTCTAGAGCAGCTAGTAGGGCCGTCCCCTGCCAGTTCGCCGCCTCAGGGCACCGAGCTAGCCGCTCTGAGTACAGTCTCGAGAGACTGATTCCCTTAGTAGACTAATGTGTCTCGGTGGGTCCTGCACATTGTAGAGTGAGGCTATAGAATCCAGTTCTCCTCCGCCTCGGTTTAAACGGGGTCATCCCCACTATGGTGGGTCCCAAGCAGGCTCTGGTCATGGAACAGAAGTAGTTACTCTTTTGAGGAAGGAGACCATCGAGGTGGTCCCTCCTCACATAGCAGAGTCCGGGTTCTACAGTCGGTACTTCACCATTCCGAGGAAGGATGGTGGGTGGCGTCCTATTTTAGATTTGCGTCATTTGAATCGCTCAGTCAGGCAACTAAAGTTCAGCACGCTCGCACTCAAACAAGTTGGGTCTCAGATCAAGTCCGAGAACTGGTTTGGCACGATCGATCTAAAAGATGCACATGTCTCCGTCCTTCCTCATGCCTACGTGCCTTAGACATGTGAAGGAAACCTTGGTTCTTATCTCAGAGCCTGGTGCTGGGAGCTCCTGGTCACCGCATATGCTAGCGACGGATGCATCTTTCACCGGTTGGGAGCCGTCATGAGTGGAGCGACCTCCATCTCACATGGCGCATAAGTTGACTGGAGATGCTGGCCGTGTTTCTAGTTTGAAACACTTCCTCCCAGGCCCAAGAGATCGCTATGTGTTGGTGCGCACCGCCAACACAGCAGTGGTCTTTTATATATGTGGGGGTAGACATCCTGTCGAGGCAGGGGTCGAGGCCTGGGGAATAGATGCCTCCCCCCGAGGGGTGAAGCAGACTTGGAGAGTCTTTGGCCAGGCTCAGGTGGACTTGTTTGCGACTCAGATGATATCGCACGGTCACCTCTGGTTCTCTCTCGGACTCATCCAGCTCCACTGGGGCTGGACTGCCAGTGGCCCCGTTCTGGCCGGGCCGAGTATGGTTCTCGGACCTGATTCTTCTCCCCGACGGCGCTCCATGGGAGATTCCCACCAGGAGAGATCTCCTCTCACAGGCGGAGGGTGCGCCTGGAGCTGTGGAAGCTGTGGGTGTGGCCTCTGAGGAGGCACAACTCATAGCTTCCGGTCTCTCAACCGAGGTTGTTGAGACCATCCTCCATCCAGAGCTCCCTCTATGAGGAAACTGTACTTCTTGGTGTGGAGACTGCCAGCTTGACCCAGCTAACTGCTCGTTTGGTACAGTTTTGGAGTTCCTGCAGGCCTGTTTATCCGCAGGGTTGACTCACTTGGTGTATCAGGATGCTATTCTATAGCCTTGAGCTGTCTGATCTCCCCTCTCCTTCGGGGGTCAAGGCTCACTCCTCCAGAAGTTGGCCTTCGGGACGGCGGGCCCCGCCACTTTAGCCATTCCTGGCTCCCTTTTCTCTCGCCTTAATTGTGCTCTTCCACACTAGGCAGGGATTTGCAAGTCTGGCGGTGTGGGCATTCTCGTTCCCGTAGCGTTTCGACGCAGCTCGAGTTCCTGAAGGGGAACATCTCCAGGTTACGCATGTAAACATGGTTCCCCGAAAGGAACGATACGCTGCGTCTCAGGGCCATACTTCCGGCATCCCTGTCAGCGCTTGCTTCACTCCTAGAAGCTGATGCCGGTTTCACCGCACGTGCTTTTATGCTTCCTGGTCGCTACGTCACCCTGCCCGTGACGTCTCGCCCATCCATTGGACTGATTACACTTGTGATTCAGAGCGTGGTCACGCTGGAGGCGTTCACGTAGCGTTTCGACGCAGCGTCTCATTTCCTTCAGGGAACCATGGTTACATGCGTAACCTGGAGACGTTTTCTGTGTTCATTTAGTGTAGGTAAAGACAGAGGAAGAAAGAGAGAGATGAAGACAGGTACAATAGCTTCTCAAAGACGTTCATTAGTGAGATACACAAAGCAGAGGTCTAAGCAACACACTGTAAATATCACTTATTGAAACTTAAATGAAATTCTTAAGCCTTGAATTAAGCTATTAAAAATGACAATGGTACTTTGTTTAACATGCAAACAAAGTTTGTGAATTGTGAAGTTCCTTTATATAAGAACTATATTTAACTTTAAATTAATCAGGCCATGTGTGTTATAGGAAGTACTGTACAAAACAAAACTCAAATAAACCTTTAAAATTCTTATTACATAAGCTGCTCCGCAAATTGATCTCAATCTATCATTAAACTTGAAACATGCAAAATATAGGCCAACTACACATCCCAGGTCTTCTAAACACATATCAGTATCTCCCAAAGTGGTTTTATTCACCTAAAAATGCAAGGTATGCATAAAATCTACCAACCTAACAATCTCCATTTAATATTAAGTTAAACTTAAAAATGGCAAAATATTGTTTACCATGTACATTTTATATGGGTTTAACTAAATTGTTGTTTATCAACTTTTTTATTTGCCAATGTGATGGTATTTGAATGCTCTGAGCTAAAGTGAGGGGAAGCTAATCAATATAGCTCTTTATGAAGCTCTTTCATCCCAATACAGAGTCAATACACAGACGGCAAGTATTGATTTTTAAATTATAATCATTATTATTTTGAATTTTAAAGGTACAGCTGACATTTTGTGTCATTTCTAAAGTTCAAGAGGGAGGTCAATTAACTTTGAGCTATCGACCCTTTTTTGAAAGCAGAGGTATGAAAGTTGGGAAGACGATGCATTTTCGAGCTACAAATTCTCATCTGGCTTATAAGTTTACATTGTTTTTATGCATGATCCTGGTCGAGTCATACGTCTTCATTTAGCATTTGAATATTAAAATAATAATAATAATTCTAGACCTTTGAATATAAAAAGAGAGAAAGAGATAACAGAAACATGTTGCAGCCAAAGCCTTTTCAGTGAAAAGATTCTTCACAACAGTAAGATGATCTGATTCAGCCTTTAGTGGCTTTAGCTCAACATAATCAATATTTTCCATCGTCAGGCCTCCAGCTCTGTGGAAATACAAAGACATGTTGGACCACACCTAAAGAGTATCCAAAGAACTTTAGAGCCAGACAGAGACAGATCAGCATACGAGAATGGCTGGGAGAAAATATCTATAAACACGTTTCTGAACTGATTTACCTTTTTAGAGTGGTTTAATAGAATCGGTCACAACGTGATGAATCCTCCTTGCCACATTAGCTGCTGTGAGCTAAAGCTCCTCCCAGTCATTGCCAATGATTTTAAATGGACACCAAAATCTTATTATATGGGATAGAAAGTGGGCAGTTTACAGAGCAAAGACATCAAAGCTCTTAATGAAAAAAAGAAACATTATGAAAAGCCTTGGAGATCAGTGTTAAAGTACAAAACACGACACAACTGCTCTGACCTTTTCATGTTGCTGAAGATTAAATTTGCAATCAAACCTCAAATGCTTGTTTTAATTGTGAAAAATAATCAGTTCACAATTTGAAAATTTCAATAATTACATTAATATTTTAATACCACCACCACACATTCTACTTACATTATGGATTTAGATAATACAGACATTTCTTTCTTTCCAAACCTCTGCACTGAGAAAATGTGCATTATTCAAGTAAAATATTACTCAAATGTATACTTACTCATACTTAGAAGCTCACCCTGGATGCCAGGTATTGTTATTACAGGAAATTGACAGCCAAACTTTATGGTACAAGATAAATTACTTTCATATTTTGCCACACCATTTTGCAACAGTATTATTTTAGTGAAAACGTGTAGGTTAATCTGCTTTACCAATTCAAGCACAGAGGAACAGATAAGAGAGAGTTCTGAAATGAAATATATTGATTTTGTGTGAATGCATACACGTGTGGGTTTGTGCAAGTCTGAGGCTTTATATCTGGTGGATCACTTGAACACGAACCAGCGGTGGATAGAAGCAGAGGAAATCGATTTCAGAGATGTCGCAATAAGACCAAACTAAAGAAAAGACAACTAGAGTCAATGGGAGGCACTTCAGTAATCCAAACAATAACTTTGCAGAGAGCCTTCTGTCCATCTTGAGAACGTCTCGGTTACGTATGTAACCCTCGTTCCCTGAAAGAGGGAACGGAGACGTCACGTCGGTGATGACAGATGAATTGGGATCTCGCCAGAGAGACCAATCCACTTCGAGTGTAACTAAACGAGCCAATGGACTGTAACGAATCAGCTCATGAGGAAAAGTCCTTCCCTTGTGGATTTTCCTTATGGGCAAGGAAGCAATTTTCTTCACCTAAATTCCAGGAGGTCGTAAATGTATCGGGTGTCAGGGTTGCCATGGAACCAGGGGCCTGTTCGGCTTCCTGGGGTGTTACAGAGTATTTGTTAAATCTAGCTAACAAAATATATATTGAGTGTTTGAGTGGTCCAGACGCTACAGGACATTGGCATGCGGATTTCACATCTGGCAGCAGGTGCACCGCATTAATTCATGTTTTTGCTGAGGAGCCGAGCCGGTGACCCAGCAGTGGTACAGCAACTGTGGCGACGAGACATGACATCTCCGTTCCCTCCTTCAGGGAACAAGGGTTTCATACGTAACCGAGATGTTTCGATTATAAGCCTGCATAACAGTATACAATTTCAAAGACAAAATACACAATGACAATAATATACCCAATGACCTGAAGGATCATGTGTGTTCATTCAAAGAAAGGTTTTCCTATTAATTAATTAGCAAAGAAAAGTCCTTCCCTTGTGGATTTTCCCTATGGGCAAGGAAGCGATTTTCTTCACCTAAATTCCAGGAGGTTGTAACTGTATCGGGTGTCAGGGTTTCCATGGAACCAGGGGCCTGTTCGGCTTCCTGGGGTGTTACAGAGTATTTGTTAAATCTAGCTAACAAAATATATATTGAGTGTTTGAGTGGTCCAGACGCTACAGGACATTGGCATGCAGATTTCACATCTGGCAGCAGGTGCACCGCATTAATTCATGTTTTTGCTGAGAAGCCGAGCCGGTGACCCAGCAGTGGTACAGCAACTGTGGCGATGAGACATGACATCTCCGTTCCCTCCTTCAGGGAACAAGGGTTTCATACGTAACCGAGACATTCCCTTTCAGTCGGTCACTCTCGATGTCACGTTGGTGATGACCGACAAATTGGGATCCCTACCAACACGCCACAGGTGCTGCCCCCTCCAGTGCCCTGAGTAGGCCTCCTGATCCTTCCTATAAGGCAGACGTTAAGACTGGGCTCCACACAGAGTAGTTCGACTACAGCTGTTCCTCGCAACCCAACAGTAGGACTTGGATAACATTGGGAAGTGTGCCCTTCCGTTTGGAAGAGGACACACTGTGGAGTCACCTCCTCCCAGAGGAGGATAAGTGACATTTACTCACGTGGAGTAACCCCACGTGGGCCTGGTGCTGGATGCTCCGCCACGTCTGGCACCCGGAGTGCGGGAGGACTTGACAGGGTCTGCCCGGGTCAGGGGACTCTCTGGATAACTAGGCATCCAGGATGCCTCAAGCCGACTCTGAACCGGGCCTCTCAGTGCCACTACCTGTTTGAGGTGAGAAAACAGGAGGAAACCGGTTCGACACGCAGGCTATAGAACCTAGCAAACGTGTTAGTAGTCGCCCAGCCCACAGCTTTACAAATGTCTGCTAGCGAGGCACCACGAGCCAGCGCCCAGGATGATGCGACACCCCTAGTGGAGTGAGCATGCAACCTGAGCGGGCAGGGCACACCTTGTGCTCCGTAGGCCAAGGTGATGGCATCCACTATCCAGTGGGCCATCCTCTGCTTGGAGACAACCTTCCCCTTGAGTAACCCCACGTGGGCCTGGTGCTGGATGCTCCGCCACGTCTGGCACCCGGAGTGCGGGAGGACTTGACAGGGTCTGCCCGGGTCAGGGGACTCTCTGGATAACTAGGCATCCAGGATGCCTCAAGCCGACTCTGAACCGGGCCTCTCAGTGCCACTACCTGTTTGAGGTGAGAAAACAGGAGGAAACCGGTTCGACACGCAGGCTATAGAACCTAGCAAACGTGTTAGTAGTCGCCCAGCCCACAGCTTTACAAATGTCTGCTAGCGAGGCACCACGAGCCAGCGCCCAGGATGATGCGACACCCCTAGTGGAGTGAGCATGCAACCTGAGCGGGCAGGGCACACCTTGTGCTCCGTAGGCCAAGGTGATGGCATCCACTATCCAGTGGGCCATCCTCTGCTTGGAGACAACCTTCCCCTTCTGCTGTCCTCCGTAACAGACAAAGAGCTGTTCTGAGGTCCTAAAACTCTGAGTTCTATCCACGTACTGTCGCAGTGCACATACAAGACAGAGCAAAGCTAGGGCTGGGTCTGCCTCCTCAAGGGGCAGCGCTTGCAGGTTCACTACCTGGTCCCTGAAGGGAGTGGTAGGAACCTTGGACACATAGCCGGGCCGGGGTCTCAGTGTTGCACTGGAATCAGCCGGCCCAAACTCAAGGCCCAATTTGTTGACCAAAAATACCTGCAGGTCGCCACCCTCTTGATCGAGGCCAATGCAGTCAGGAGTAGGGCTGTTAGCACCAATGCCAAATCCCAAGTGGGTAGGGAGGGAGGCCTAGGAGGATTTAACCTCCTGGCCCCCTAAGAAACCTAACGACCAGATCGTGCTTCCCAACCGACCTCCCCTCTACGGGGTCGTGATGGGCAGAAATAGCAGCAACATAAACTTTAAGAGTGGAGGGGGACAGCCTACGCTCCAATCCTTTGCTGCAAGAAGGAAAGCATGGCTCTGATCGAACATCTCCGGGGGTACTCCTGGTGGGAGGAACACAATTCAATGAACAGGTTCCACTTCAGCACATAGGCCCGTCTCGTGGACGGAGCACGTGCTGAAGCGATAGTGAGAGCTACCTCCTGGGGTAGGTCACTTAGAACCTCCACATCCCGTCCAGGGAACACACATAGAGTTTCCACAGGTCTGGACACGGGTGCCCCGTCTCTGAGGAATCGGCCAGGGAGGGGCTCCATCCTGTAGAGAGGCCAGCATGCCCCTCCAGCCGCTCCACCAGCTACGGAGTGCTTGAGGGGTGACGAACTCCCTGTGGGGAAGCCGTCACCGTGATCCTCAAATCACCTCTGACTCCACCGGACGCAGCGCCGCCCCGATTGCCGGGACGAACACTGGATCGCGGCAGAGGGACCCCGCAACTCCGAGATGGTCATGTCCCTACAAATAGAACATGCACCATCCACGAACACTTGCTCAGCGTGCTCAACGTCCAGACACGCGAGACAGTGATCGTGACCATCCCGAGGCGCCATAAAGCGACTGCACCCAGAAACGCATGGGTGATAAGATATCTCTAAAAAGACGCGATCACCCGTGTTGCTCTTTTAAAGATGGCTCTAATAGCGCTGAATCACGCAGGGGAACTGGCCAATACACACTCAAAGTGTGGCTGTCTGCACGAAAGATTATCTTTTTCTTTCTCTCCGTGAGACCGCAACCACTGCTGCAATGCTGTAACGCCCGCACTCGCTCTTGCAATCACTCGAAGAGGAGAGCAGTAGTGATGCACCACCGCTCGGCTCCGAAGCGAAAAGATGAATTAATGAGGTGCACCTGCTGCCTCTTATACCCACGCTGTGGGGTGTGGCAGCCAGATGCGAAATCCGCATGCCAGCGTCCATTTGGCTCATTTAGTTGCACTCGAAGTGGATTGGTCTCTCTGGTGAGATTCCAATTCGTCGGTCATCACCGACGTGACGTCGAGAGTGACCGCCTGAAAGGGAACTGGATTTGCCACCATCAGGTCTTGGGGATCTGACAACACCAACTCCAACACATTAAAATAATTCAAGAGTGTGAAATTATAAAGATGTTTTAGCAATTCTCAGTTGTAATTTTCTATTCACTTAACATTTTCAAAATTACAGGTTTTGCATTTTATACAAAATGACAATAAGTTGACCTCTGTATTCTTCTTGGGGGGAAATCAGTTTTATATAGAGCATTTCTTCTAATAATGAACTAGCAAATCTTTTTCATTTTATGTATTTCAAAATAATTCACAACCCCAAGGAGCAGGAGCCACATCAACTGGTCATAAGTCAACACACAATCATTCAGCAAGAAATAAATAGCTTCTTTTATGCCTCCCTGCTTTAACTTTCTCCACTATTTTTTTATGATTAGCCTGCAATTTAGTCCAAATAACTCCAATATAAACCATTAAGACCATAGTTAAAATCCTTTCTGGTGAAACCATTTTCTGGTATAATACAATCAGTTAAATTTATGTCTGAGGTGCAACACATATCCTACATGACATAAAACTTGTATAAAGTGAGTGAGATCCTGGTTAGTTTGTCTGTGAGTGTGTGTGAATCATAACTTGTGAGTACATGGCTGACATAACAGACCTGCTGTAGAATCCCTGCAAAACATGTAAAACATTTTTTGTACATATATAAAGTATTAATATAATTTATTGTTTAATAATTTCAGAAAATATCATATTTAGTCAAATGCATATGTTTATCATTATATTTTTGTTTAATAAATGCATGTATACATTCACTAACTTTTTATGTCAATCTGAGTGAAGGTGAGTTTGAGCTTGTAGCTTCAATCTGTGTTTCAAAGAAGCATCCTTAAAACTGGACCCCTTCACTGCTGCTTTGTTCTTTCACATCTGCTTTGATTTCTAGAGTCTGCTTAATATAAACATCTACCCTGTATACCTCCATCAGCTGGTAACCCAATGCAAACATTGTACTGCCATTCCTTATTGAGTAGCCAATTCATTATGAACATTCCATCTCTGTACCTCAGAGAAGCTCACAGTTGCACTTTTTAAAGGAACATCGATGGAAAATTTAAAGTAATTCAAATCTATATACAAAAATCAAACATTTTTCTTGTTTCATACAGGAAGACACAACTGCATGTTTTTACTACATTTAGAGATGTACCTACATTTTTTGCAAATATCCCTTAGTTTTCCCATTTATCGTATTGTCTGTGATTAAAGTTGCTGTCTGCTGGAATTAATCTTAATTTGTCTTGTTCCTTTTATCTTGTTGTTCCTCCGTAGCTAACAATCAGATCGCAGTTAACTTGTCCTAGATTACTAGCATGTTTGTATTATTTTCATTTTTAAGTCTCTTTGGATAAGTATCTGCTATTAACAGGCTAAAAATATATATAAAATATAAGATAAAATATATCTGGTATAAATCTGATAAGTTCCTCATTGTTTGCATCTTGCTCAACTACAACAGCTGCACATCTATTCCAGGAATGGCCAATTTTGGTCCTAAAGGACCACTGTCCTGCAGAGTTTATGCTGCCTTCAAGTGCACCTGGGAAACTTGTACTCTGAGTTGGGCATTCATCATTACGACATCATTACGACAAGTGGGAAACATAACATGGAACTCAGCTTGTATTATTATTGTATTACAACTGGACTGTAAAATGTAAATGAGAAATTAATATTTCATAATAAGTACATTAATAATTATTTTACTTTACTGTAGTAAAAAAGTGTTTTAAACCACCAAGCTTTTATTTTAGCAGACAACTGCAGAGAGACCTTTAATGTTCTGTAACAATGGGTTTACAAAAGTGTGTCTTATTACAAAACTAATTCAATGGTATATATATATATATATGAATTATGTGAAAAAGCAAAGGCTTTCACATGTTGTGTTCCCAAATATGTGTCAACCTCACAGCACATACAGAGGCTGAATTATGTGCACAAACCGAGCCAGTCTGAGATGCTGAACACCACATCATAGGAAATAATGGGAAATACTTTATTATATTGTTTATATTATATATCAGTATTTCTGACATGTTTCAAAGCCCCTTACAATGTCACAACTCTTGTATCATCTATTCTGAGTTTCCCGCTTGAAAATATGACTCATACAGTCATTCATTGTTTGGAACTCATAATTACAATATTTCTAAGTCTACTTGAAGGGCACATTATATCCATTATTAATCAAACAAACCTGCCTGCAATCTTTAAATAATCCTGAAGACTCTACATGACATTAAGACTCTACAGGACATTGACCCTCTAGGACTGGAATTGCCCATCATTTTGGGTGCACTGTTTTTGTACACATAAAACAGAAAAAGAAGAGAAAACAAAGAATGTAAGCCAAAATGCACACATTTGATAGCATTTATGAGACAAAGGACTGCAGTTGTATCTGAAGCTGTTCATATCAGCCTGCGAACATATGTAGTGTCACCTTGCCAGAAAAAACAACCAAACTAGGTCTGCATGCACCGGGACAATGAGGCGGTAAATTGTGTTCCACAATATTGGACTGGAACATATCAGGTATTGCCTCTGCACCGGAGTGAAACATTTTATCTTGCATGCCCAAACATACAGTGCATCAGCCAGAGTGGTGTTTACTTCTCCTGGATGCTGCTGTGCACAGGATATGACCATCAAACAGTCACTTCAGTCTCTCTTGCCTGAACATGACCATTAGAGCAGGGAGAAGCTGGAGTGTAATATCTTGGCCGTTGTCTCATGAACTGCATATGTCTTTGTGTGTGCACTTAAGGAGGAGGATACTGAATATAGATATGGAGTGGATGTGGCTTCCTGTATTGTCATGCTGCTTCATGTCATGCCTCATTACACTGACACTACAGCAGTGGCAAAGGTATCAGCAGTGTGTTTTAAAACACACATACACGTCCTTGAAAGTTTTCCACATTCTGTCATAAAGAACATACACAATGGGTCTCCTTCCCTAACCATGTGTATGTATTTGCACTAATATTTTCATGCCAAAATAATGATTTATAAATAAGTATATACTGAAATGTATTCCAAGTTTAGAACAGAATCTAGAGCCACATGTGTGCAAGACTCCCGGTGGCCTTGGAAACATGGGTTTGTTATTTAAATATTCTATAAATTTAAACAACTAAATTACTCTACAGTAAGTCATACTTATATCAGAGCAACAAAAGGCATGTGCATTATAGCTTGGTTTAGAATAGATTCTGCATAAAAATTCATTAGTGTTTATGTTTCAATTGCTTTTTAAATGAATGTACAGGAAAAGTACACTGCCGTTCAAATGTTTGGGGTTGGTAAGATTTTATGCTTTTGCAATCAGTTTAATGCATCCTTTCGGAGTAAAAGTATTAGTTTTTTTTCTAAAAACTCTTACTGACAGGTATGCACTTCCTCACGCAGAATAAGCCAGATTAACATTAGAGTGAGGGTAAGAACAAAATTAATGTGTACACACCGATTTTGTCAGAAAATCAGCTTTGGCATCTTTTTTGTACACAAGTAATAAAATGATTAGTGAATGAAACTAACTGTCTCCAGTTATTTCAACCCTCTACATTGCTGTAACGGAAGAGGTCTGACGCAACAGGTTAGTATATCTTACAATAGGTTTATTCAGTCACAGAGAGTATTGGGGTAGGGTTCAGAGGATGTGATGGTGAGGGAATCGTTCGAAGGATTTGATGAGCGGGGTAATCCGGGTCTTTGGCTTTACCGGAGCTGGAATGCAGGCAGGAGGAGCACACACCTCAGCGATCCGTGAACTAGGAAGAACAGGAAACACGGAGACACTAGGAGGAACACAGGACGTAAGTAATGCAGGAAGTATTCAAATAGAAGCAGTAGCAAAGTTATTGAGTCCTCTACGTGAATACGAGACCGGACAGTGAGGGTGTCTGAGGTGTGTGCTTTTATGCAGGCTTCCTAGGTACCCATGAGCGTTCCTTGGGTCCATATCCTTCCCAGTCCACGAGATACTCCAGCTGACCACTATGGCGGCGGGACTGCAGAATTTCCTTCACCTTGTAGACGGATCCTTCATCCAGGATCAAGGGAAGAGGGGGTTCTTCCATCTGGCCAGGCTCTGTGGGGAGAGAGACAGGGTACTGGTGAGGTTTCAGAAGAGAAACATGGAATGTGGGATGAATTCGATACTGTGAGGGGAGTTGGAGTTTGAAGGTGACCGGGTTTACTTGTTCCAGGATGGTGAAGGGGCCAACAAATCTGGGACTAAGCTTCCTACAGGGCAGGCGCAGTCTGATGTCCCGAGTTGACAGCCATACCTTCTGACCTGGCTGATAAGTAGGTGTTTCGGCTCTTCGAAGGTCTGCACCCGTCTTCTGCCTGCGCACTGCCCATTGGAGATGGTGGTGAGCAGCGTCCCAGACCCTCTCGCTTTCCCGGAACCAGTAGTCAACCGCCAGAACATCAGAAGTTTCCCCAGACCAGTGGAACAGTGGAGGCTGGAACCCGAGCACGCACTGGAAGGGAGTGAGACCAGTAGAAGGCTGTTGCAGGGAATTCTGGGCGTACTCAGCCCAGCCCAGGAACTGGTTCCAGGAATCCTGGTGACCATGGCAGAAGGTTAGCAGAAATCGTCCCACTTCCTGAATCTTCCTCTCCGTTTGCCCATTTGATTGTGGGTGGTATCCGGACGAGAGGCTTACGATCACACCTAGGAGTCTGAAGAAGGCATTCCATACTTTGGAGATAAACTGAGGGCCCCTGGACATCCTTGCACGAACCTTCTCACGTGCCTTGCCATATTGGGCCACCAGAAGCGATCTCGTAGCAGCGAGAGGGGGTTGTTGGCCCCTGGATGGCCAGTGCCTCGGGAGGAGTGAGCAGAGTGAATCAGTGGGGTGTGCTGTATCCGTGGTACATACTGGCATCCTGGAGGACAGTTGGGAGCCGTGTTGGAGGCCACTGAAGGGGAATTCCATTCGATGGGACTGACGATCGTCTTAGGTGGAATGATACTTTCCGGTTCTTCTGGGTATACGAGACCGGACAGTGAGGGTGTCTGAGGTGTGTGCTTTTATGCAGGCTGGTAATGAGGTGCTTGATTGGTGACAGGTGCAGGTGCTCAGAACTCAGGTGAGAGGGATCGTTGTGATTGGGTGGTGGCGGAGCCTGGCTGATCTGTTACAATTGCGACAATAACTTCAGTTATTTCAACCCTCTACATTGTTTTTTAATAGAAACGCTAAATGACAAACATTATCTTAAACACCAACACCAGTCCTAAGTTCAGTTAAAATGACAAATATGCATTCATACATGGTTATTCTAATTACTAAAGTTCTATCACCATATAATGCTTAATTTACATCATATCATATTATAATGCTTGACTGACTGATGTTAAGTGTACTTTCAGATATTTTAAAAGTTGTGCCATTTTACAAACATTAGCTTTATATATATATATATATATATATATATATATATATATATATATATATATATTTTATTATATATATATTTTTGTATTCTATATGCATTCTATGCATATGCATTTTTCCCCCTAATTAACTATGACCAGTCTCTCATCACTGGAAGTTGTACAGGAAGTTTGCAGACGGTCACTGATTCTCGCTGCACACTTGATTCTGTATTCAAGCACTGCAGGTCAGCGCTATAGCAACAGAGAGGCGTGGCCAGTGACCTCAGCAGAGCTGATTATAGCCACTGTTGTAATAGTGTGGCTCCGCCCACTCCACCTGTCATATAATGTATATATTATAGTATATCAAATATTTAATATTAGTCTGGCGAGTAAACTAAAAAATGTACTAGCCAATGGTGATTCTGTTGCCAAGGTGTCCGTAGAGGGTTGTATTTGCTTGGATAATGATTCTCAGTTTCTTTCTTCTCTCTCACATGCACACAGGAGGCAAACGTCAATGTACAGATATAAATTAAAGCAAAGAAAAGTTTCAGTTGAAAAAAAGGGGGGAGGCAGATGGAGGTTGTGGTTGATGGTGGCTAATGTAGGATTTAATAGTCAAAGCGCACCACCTTCATGCTGTGGTGAGAATAAAATGCTTTGTGCCAGCAGGAGTAAAACCTCAGCTGTACACTAGTCCCAGAAAGCTCTCACACAGATGGTGGGAAAGAGAGAGAGGGTTATCTGTTCCACAAAAACTTCATGATTAAAAAAAAAACTGGGGATGGAAATGGAAAAGGAAAAGTTCAGCAGCCCTTCTGAAAGGTTGACTGAATCATGACAAATTTGTCTTTTTGCAGAATCACCGCTGTATTTTCCTGTTCTCTTCCACCATTAGCCTCAACCCTACAGTGCCTGTAGATTAGGGTTGTCAAAAGTACCGAATTCGGTAGCAGTCGGTACTGAAATGTGTGTGTGTAACAATCCGCTCTCAACAGCTCAAAATGCAAGCAGGAAATGCTGGTATTGTCCCATTTTTAAAGTTTCAATACCAACCGGTACCGAAGTCGGTACTTTTGACGACCCTACTATATATATATATATATATATATATATATATATATATATATATATTTGCATTTCATCCTTCCTGTCTATCCATATATATCCGTACATACACACAAAATTACTGACATATTACCAGTCCAAAAACATTAACACAAATGCACAGCCAGAATTGTTTCATTAATATCATGTAATCACACCATTTAGATTTAAACTGACTCATATGTTTACCATGATTAATGGCTAGTAGCTGGTGGGCAGTAGTGATGAGAAGACCCTTATCTAATGGGCAGCTTGTTTTGGTTTAGGAAAAGTGTGTGACTGTATTCTGGCATCAAACAGATGGCATCGGATTCTGTCTGTCTGGCTGTCTGACTCACTGGCATCTGCTCCAGCTGGCATGGCAACTCACATTGGCTCAGACTGGCACCTCTGTGAGATGATTTCCTCTGAATAGGTAAACAAGCAAAATTCAAGGTCCTACTGCCAGTGTGTGCCCAACAGCAAGGATAAGCTCAGCTTCTCCTTTCACATGTATCCTTTTGGCCACACCAAAGCTCACACCATCTCTGTTGGTGACATTGATATTTCAAGGTGAAAAGAAACCTGCTGGTTGGACTGGAGGCTGAACAGATTGATTATTTTTATATTTCTATGTTGAATTTCGGTCAACCAACTCTTTTATTTATCTTAGAATTCACAGACATAACACAAGTATCAAATGTACATGTTTCTACAGGGGTTGCTTGCCACACAATAGGGTTTCTTCCTGCTCAAATTACTATTAAGTCATCCCAGTGGGCAATAATCATCTTATTAATTAAAAATCTAAAATAATGAAGTAAATTAGCAAGATGTCCTTCAGGATAATTAATGCTCAAGTCACTGTGTCACCAGTATTGTCACAGTGGACTCTGGATGCTTAAGAATTCATTCATAATTAATACTTCCTCCCATCAGTTTATTAGAATTTGGTGTTTTTTATGAAACTTTAAACATGAAAGACCTCACAAAGCAACCTTAGAATAAACAGGAACACAAGATTGATTGACATTTCTGTGAAATTTAACACTGCAATTTTGAATTTTAGTCAGAAGGACAATTAAATGTACTCAAAATAAGACGATGGAATGCTGTGCAAGACAGAGATCAGGTCCATTTAAATTTCTTCTGTGTTGAAGAGAGGAAAATCACTTCACAGAAACCGAGCCACTAGAGAACTGCAGGATTAATTAACATAGTCTAATGAATCATTTGTATGTGCCACATGCACTGACAGGTCTTAAGTGACCCGAAGTGTGTTTTATTGATCTCAGACAGGGAGAATAATTTATCAACATATTCCAAACAAAATTCCATCACCAAACACAGTTCATCATAATGCCTTGTGCTTCATTGCATCTTGTATCAATGCCACATGCACTATTCAGATCCTTGTAATTTTAATCAAAACATAGGCTGGAATATTTGACAGTCAAATGGAGTAAAATAATAAAATTATTTTGCAGGTGTAACATTATTATGCCCATAAGCAAAACCCACAGTGGCTCTACAGAGTCGGTGTTGTTATCAGCAACCAAAACTAAAAAAATTAAAAATAAATTTTCTATAAAAAAACGTAAATAAAATTATGAACATTAGATGAAAAACGTATCAGAAATGTTGCTTTGGCAAATTACTAGAACAAAAATACAAAAATTACTAAAACTGACACTGAAATAAAAATAAGGCTAACTAGATATATCCACCGGAACTGCTTCAGTGTATGACCGTCTGCGGAAGTGAGAGAAAAGTGTTTATTACATTTGAAATATGGATATTTTTCTTACAAAAACAAATGGATTTGCTACAGGGGGCCTTTATTCATCCCCCGGAGCCGTCTGCGGCACGTTTTATTATGAATGCGCAAGCTTTATTTGACGACTTGTGGACTGTTCAACTGCAACACCCGCTGACTGCAATGATAGAGCTTGGAATAGCCAGGACAATTTTTAATATAACTCCAACTGGATTCGTCTGAAAGCAGAAAGTCATATACACCTAGGATGCTTCGAGGGTAAGTAAAACACTTACAGTAAAAATTTTCATTTTTGGGTGAACTAACCCTTTAATAAATACTATAATTGTATATAAATAATACTAAATTAACATATTACACAATACACCTTCTGTAGCTTCGGATACAAAGCATATGCTAAATATGGTCTCCTCTAAGAGTTCAGCATTTTGATGTTTTTTTTCCTAATCTGTAACATTACTGTACAAACATAAAAAGGACCTGACTCAGTCTCAGGAGTGACTCTTGATGCCCTGAAGGTTGGCACTGAGTGTGCTAAAACAGTTTTCATATATAAAATGAAAACATTAATAATGTTCTCTGTAGCGCCATTTGGACATTTTGAGTTATTACAGGACCTGTTTATATGTGTGTCTGAGGTTTTATCTGTCATTCTCTTCCATTTAGTTAAGGTTGCTATGGTTTTATTTCTCACTTGTGCAAATATTTCCTCATCATTCGTGTCCCATGATTCAAACAATGCCTAATAATGTCTAGGCAATCACTCAAAATGCATATGTTCCAGAAATTAGCTAGACTCACCCAAATCACATCCTCTTGTCTATATGGTCTCCAGGTTTGTTCAGAGTCACTGTACTGTAGCTGGTACCGAGTAACCCAGTCAGAGCTGCCCCACCGACCCTGGGTAGCAATGGATGTGACCTTCAGCCTGTCTCGTAGGTCTAGCTGTAGCCAAGATTGTTGGTCGCCTCCATTCGGAGACCATCCCCCACCACCTACGGGGACAGATTAAGAGCCAGTGCCTTAAAAAATGGCAGAGGAATGAAACAGAATTGGGGCGTAATTCTCCCTACAATTCAAGCACGCACTAAGATTTCATACTCTTGTTCATCATGCTGACAGGACTGAAGCTTAGTGGTCAAAGTAAAAAAATATTGAATTAAATTTGTTCCAGCAGTTTTGTGGCTCAGCATCTCTCTTTTTGAGATCAAAATTACCAATCCATCCCTAGAGGACAGCAGACAGACCTCAGTGCAATATAATATTACAGTGGTTAAAAAGGCAATTTGGAAATTACACAGCATATTTCTACACTTGTATGTCTAATTGTAGTTCCCTTTCATGGGAACTTCGAACTGCGTCCTCTAGGGGTCGCTATGGGGAACGCCTCGTCGTGACCCGTGTCTGAAGCATACATTGAAAAAACACCAACTCGTTGGCCGGCGACAGCCATGACGTCACTACCGGTGCGACTCCAGTATAAATCGGCGCCGGGAGCTACACATCATTCTCTTCTTCGTCTTCATTGACTGTTCTGTTTGAAGCGTGCATTTTCAAGGAAAAAGTAAGAGCTATCTATTTATTATGGCGAGCACTAGTAGAGCATTTAGAAGGTGTGTGCATCCGTGTCAGCGCTAGTTGACACCAGATGACACACACGATTTATGTGTTGTTTGTTTGGGCGAGGAGCACGCACGCGATGTCCTCGAGGGGGCAATCTGCGTGCATTGCGAGTTTTTTCCAATGAAAAAACTCCGTTCTCGTTTGTCTCTCTTTTCAAGTAAAGAGGGGCAGCCATCTGCTTCCCGCGGTTCAGGACCCTCCGCTGCTGAGGCACGGAGGAGAATGAGCTCGTGGGGATCTCAGGGGGACCTGGCCGATGAGTTTAGAGAGGGGCTTTCCTTCTCGCGCTCATCGGCGGGGGGCGAGAGACAGCCACTGGAGGATGATGTTCTCTCTTTAACATCATCTGATCCAGGGGCCAGTGCTCTGCTGGGTTCAGCCCAGGAAGAGCAGGAAATGGATGATGAGAGCGAAGAAGCTGAGGCTGAGCCTTCTCAATCCTCCTGCCCTGCGTATGATGAGCTCTTAGAGGTTATGGATCGCGCCACGGCAAGACTTGACTTGCCATGGAAGCGGACTAAGGAAGTGGCGTCGCGAGGTCGTCTCGACGAACGTTATCTTTCTGGCCATAACCCTCCAGCTCAGGTGAGTCTTCCTTTCCTTCCTGATCTCCATACTGAGATCGAGAAGGAATGGAAGAAGCCGTTTTCCTCACGCATCCATCGGTTTCAGCATACCAGTTATGCGAATATCGAGGCGGTGCGCGAAAACGGCTATGAGAGAATGCCCCCTGTAGAAGAGACGCTAGCTAGCTATCTCTCTATGGGAGAGACATCATCTCTCAAAACTCCCTCCTTGCCATCCATGCCTCTTCAAGCTACATCTAAAATGAATGGCAAGGCATACGCAGCAGCAGGTCAGGCTGTTGCTTCACTGCACACGATGGCGGTGCTCCAAGCATACCAGGCTGATCTGCTGAAAGACCTGGATAAAGGCGAGGGCCTTTCTTCTGATGAGATGGCTGAGTTACGCCGCACCACGGATCTTGCTCTTCGTGCTACTAAGCAGGCTGCCTCTGCCATGGGCAGATCTATGGCAGCGATGGTAGTAACGGAGAGGCAGCTGTGGGTAAACCTGGCAGACATCGGGAAGAAAGAAAGGGGTTTTCTTCTCGATGCCCCGGTTTCGCCCTCTGAACTTTTTGGTACATCCGTTGAGGCGGTCGTCGAAAAGTTCAGGGAGGCGAAGGCACGCTCAGCGGCCTTCAAAACCTTCATTCCACGAAGGTCCAGGTCTGAGCCCGAACAAACCAGGGGTCCTGGCCCGTCTCGATTTGAGGATCAGAGACGAGCACAGAAGGCTAGTGTCGCGACTCGCGCTCCTCCTCCGCCTGCGGGTAGGGGTAGGAAGTATCGTGGGTCGAAGGGAGGTAGGCAAGACCTGAGGGATGTGATCCAGACAAGGCGTCAGAGCTTTCGTCCGGATCAGAGTAATACTTAGGTATCCACTCTTTCCCTCAGGGGATGTAACATCTACCCCGTTCTATGGTTAATCATAGTAACCACCTTACTGAAGGTCCGGTCTAGAGGCTTTCCGGACAGAGCTCCAACGCGGGAGCCGTGGTGGGTGAGTACGATCCATGTCTAAATATATGTATATAAATATATGTATGTGCTATGGAACTGGTGGTTGTGTGTACCCTTCTGCTAGTTTCTTTGCAGTGTTTCCCGTGCTGGGTTCAGAAACCGGGTGCTCGACTTGCAGTGTTTATTTCACTCGTCGAGATATGTCCAGAAGGTAAGTAAGGTTTCGGTTTCATACTTCCTGGATCATGCGGCTATAACACAGGCTTCTGCGGGAGTTTTGTGATTATCAGGCCCCCGGTGTCACTGCAAAAAAATTTCCTGGACGTCCGGGCTGGGGTTTACGCTTTCATGCTACCCTGACTGGTCTACCGTATCCGGGTCGCCCTGAGGGGTTTTTCCCGATCACCAGGATATCCCCTTGAGGCATCAACCCCCCTCACCATTGAGGGTTATTGTGAGTATGATGTTTCTTTCGAGCGTTAATCCTCTCTGAGGAGTTAGATTCCTCGCTCCATGGGCTGTCCTCATGGTAGTATTGAGACAATGCTCCCCTTTTATCAAAAGGGTTACCTGGAATGAGAGTTTACCCCTTACCCCTCTGATTTTTCAATCATGCTGCAGGTCGAGCTCCCTCTCGTTGAGAGCTGGGTTTGTGCTCCCTCAGCCAAGGTAAACTACTGCTAGCGTTCCTGCATTGGAACATGCTGTAGGCCGAGCCCCCTTCTCGACTGAGAACTAGGTGTGTTGCCCCCACAGCTAAGTAAACTATTGCTAGCTGTTCCAGTGCGGAACATGCTGCAGGTCGAGCCCCGTCTCGGTTTGAGAACTGAGTGTGTTGCTCCCTCAGCTGAATAACTGCTAGCTGTTCCACCATGGGAACATGCTGTAGGTTGAGCTCCCTCTCCATTGAGAGCTGGATGTTCTCCCCCAGCTACAGATTTACTGCTAGCCACTCCAGCATTATAGCCGTAGATATAGCGTCTGGGGATACGCTATTTTTATCTATAGGCTGCCTTTTCAGGGTGCCACGAGAACCCCTAGAACGGTATGCAAGTGTAGTGCACGTTATGCTTTGCCCACTTTTCTAAAATCCACATAAGTGGTAAGTGTGCACGTTATGCTTTGCCCACTTTTCTAAAATCCACATAAGTGGTAAGTGTGCACGTTATGCTTTGCCCACTTTTCTAAAATCCACATAAGTGGTAAGTGTGCACGTTATGCTTTGCCCACTTTTCTAAAAATCCTGTATGGTAAGAGCTACGCGCAAGACTTCGTGCTCTTTTTGAGTGGTTTAAAACCCCGGTTCTGCCTTGGGCACCACTCCCCCTATGTATCCTCTGGATACCTACTTAACAGGGTATTGCTACTAAGGATCTGTTGAGACAGTTCCTTCACCACAAGACAAACGTGCGGTAGCCCCTGTGTGACAGACCAAGACTAGTATGATTCTAGGCTCTTGGTCGTATTCCCTTAAAGGAATCTGTTTCTGATTCCAAGCCTTGAGCTCTACCCCGGGCCCAGGAGTCTGGCCCTAACAGGTAAGTAGTTTGGGGTATGTAGCCTAGGCCTTTGGCCGTAGGGAATAACGTCACTGACAGCCGTCTAAACGTCCCAGGGGCAACTCCCATAGCAATATGGTAGAGTTGGTTCTTAGTGCTCGCCATGGTTCTGGCTTGCACTCCCCTCAGCATGGCGGCGTGGGTATACCGTTCCCCATAGCGACCCCTAGAGGACGCAGTTCGAAGTTCCCATGAAAGGGAACGTCTCAGGTTACTTATGTAACCATGGTTCCCTGAGTAGGGAACGAGACACTGCGTCCTCTAGGTTTCTTGCCATGCTGCGGACGCAAGCTTCAGACGAAGAAGTGAACGATGTGTAGCTCCCGGCACCGATTTATACTGTAGTCGCACCGGTAGTGACGTCATGGCTGTCGCCGGCCAACGAGTTGGTGTTTTTTCAATGTATGCTTCAGACACGGGTCACGACGAGGCGTTCCCCATAGCGACCCCTAGAGGACGCAGTGTCTCGTTCCCTACTCAGGGAACCATGGTTACATAAGTAACCTGAGACGTTTCT